>NC_081250.1:154088399-154107660 GCF_030490865.1 Poecile atricapillus | reverse complement strand
TGGGGTTTGGGGGGTCCTGGGGACATTGGGGGGTCTCCAGGGGGGGGTTTGGGGGGTCCTGGGGACATTGGGGGGGCTCCAGGGGGGGGTTTGGGGGGTCCTGGGGACATTGGGGGGGCTCCAGGGGGGCTTTTGGGGGGTCCTGGGGACATTGGGGGGCTCCAGGGGGGGGCTTTGGGGCGGCTCCAGGGGGGGTTTGGGGGGGTCCTGGGGACATTGGGGGGCTCCAGGGGGGGCTTGGGGGGCTCCAGGGGGGGGTTTGGGGGGTCCAGGGGACATTGGGGGGGGCTCCAGGGGGGGTTTGGGGGGGTCCTGGGGACATTGGGGGGGGTCTCTAGGGGGGGCTTTGGGGGGCTCCAGGGGGGCTTTGGGGGGGCTCCAGGGGGGCTTTGGGGGGTCCTGGGGACATTGGGGGGGCTCCAGGGGGGGTTTGGGGGGTCCTGGGGACCCCCTCCCACCGTTAACCTCGATGATCTGGAGCGTGGTCCGGCTGGCTCAGGGATGAGGTTTCTCTTCACTCGAGTTTCACAGCAAATGTTTGTGGGGTTCACTGGTTTTCTTCAAGAATTGGAGTTTATAGAGTAAAGAAATCAGGGGGGTAAGAGAGAAAAGAGAGAGGAGGGGGCTTGGTTTCCTGACAGCACAGGGGGGAAAGAAAAGGAAGGGAAGGGAAGCAAATCTCGAGTTTCACAGCATCTGTTTGTGGGGTTCACTGATTTTCTTCAGGAATTCGAGTTTATAAAGAAATCAGGGGGGGATTTTCTCTCTCTGGTTTGCATTCCACAGTTTATTTCTGTGAAGGGGAATCCAAGATTAAGGATTTGGGGTCTGGGGGTTTCTTTTAACAGGGTTTTTTGGTGGGAGGGAACATCAGGAAGAGAAACAATTATTTTTGTCATTTTGTACATCTTAGAAACTTTCTACAAATCAAGGTTAGACACACCCAGATAAGAAATAACAGATTTATTTTAAATGCCCACCAAGGTGTAGGAGCATTCAGGGCAGAGAGGGAGAGAGGAGGGGGCTTGATTTCCTGGCAGCACAAGGGGGGAAAGAAAGGGAAGGGAAGGGAAGCAAATCTCGAGTTTCACAGCATCTGTTTGTGGGGTTCACTGATTTTCTTCAGGAATTCGAGTTTATAAAGAAATCAGGGGGGGATTTTCTCTCTCTGGTTTGCATTCCACAGTTTATTTCTGTGAAGGGGAATCCAAGATCAAGGATTTGGGGTCTGGGGGTTTCTTTTAACAGGGTTTTTTGGTGGGTGGGAACATCAGAGAGAGAAACAATTATTTTTCTCAGTTAGTACATCTTACAAACTTTCTACAAATCAAGGTTACACAAACCAAGATAAGAAATAACAGATTTATGTTAAATGCCCACCAAGGTGTAGGAGCATTCAGGGCAGAGGGGGAGAGAAGGGTGAGGCTGCTTTCCTGACAGCACAGGGGGGAAAGAAAGGGAAGGGAAGGGAAGCAAATCTCGAGTTTGGAGCCAGCAAATGTTTGTGGGGTTCACTGATTTTCTTCAGGAATTGGAGTTTATAGAGTAAAGAAATCAGGGGGGTAAAGAGAGAAAAGAGAGAGGAGGGGGCTTGGTTTCCTGACAAGACAGGGGGGAAAGAAAAGGAAAGGAAGGGAAGGGAAGCAAATCTCGAGTTTCACAGCATCTGTTTGTGGGGTTCACTGATTTTCTTCAGGAATTCGAGTTTATAAAGAAATCAGGGGGGGATTTTCTCTCTCTCTGGTTTGCATTCCACAGTTTATTTCTGTGAAGGGGAATCCAAAGGGTGAAAAACAAAGGATTTGGGGTCTGGGGGTTTCTTTTAACAGGGTTTTTTGGTGGGAGGGAACATCAGAGAGAGAAACAATTATTTTTCTCAGTTAGTGCATCTTACAAACTTTCTACAAATCAAGGTTAGACACACCCAGATAAGAAATATCAGATTTATTTTAAATGCCCACCAAGGTGTAGGAGTATTCAGGGCAGAGGGGGAGATGGGGTGAGGCTGCTTTCCTGGCAACACAGGAGGGAAATAAAGGGAAGGGAAGGGAAGGGAAGCAAATCTCGAGTTTGGAGCCAGCAAATGTTTGTGGGGTTCACTGATTTTCTTCAAGAATTCAAGTTTATAAAAAATCAGGGGGGGATTCTCTCTCTCTGGGGCTGGGGAGAGAAACTTCAGTAACCACGAGAACTCGACGTGGTGAAAAATCAGGAGAAAGAGAATCTGGGGGGGAAATCACAACTGAAAAAGGGGAAAAAATTAATTTTAATCTATTAACTGCAACCCCCCCGTGGCCCACCCCACCTGTCCGCAGGTGTTCCTGGTGCTGACGCTGCAGCTGACCGTCACCTTCGCCTTCGTCACCGTCTTCACCTTCGTCAAGGGCGTGCGGGGCTTCGTGCAGCGCAACGTGTGGACGTACTACGTGTCCTACGCCGTCTTCTTCATCTCCCTCATCGTCCTCAGCTGCTGCGGAGACTTCCGGCGCAAGCACCCCTGGAACCTCGTGTCCCTGGTGGGCTGGGGGGGCTGGGGGGTACGGGGACACTGAGGCAGGGGACACTGAGGCAGGGGACACTGAGGCAGGGGACAGGTGGCGTGTTTGGGGACACTGAGGCAGGGGACACTGAGGGTCTGGGGACACTGAGGCACAGGACATGTGGCCTGTTTGGGGACACTGAGGGTTTGGGGACACTGAGGCAGGGAACACAGAAGGTTGGGGACACTGAGGGTTTGGGGACACTGAGGCAGGGGACACTGAGGCAGGGGACAGGTGGCGTGTTTGGGGACACTGAGGCAGGGGACACTGAGGGTTTGGGGACACTGAGGCAGGGGACACTGAGGCAGGGGACACTGAGGATTGGGGACACTGAGGCAGGGGACACAGAAGGTTGGGGACACTGAGGCAGGGGACACTGAGGCAGGGGACATGAGGGTTTGGGGACACTGAGGCAGGGGACACTGAGGCACAGGACATGTGGCCTGTTTGGGGACACTGAGGCAGGGGACACTGAGGCAGGGGACACTGAGGCACGGGACATGTGGCCTGTTGGGGACACTGAGGCAGGGGACACTGAGGATTGGGGGACACAGAGGGTTGGGGACATTGAGGGTTTGGGGACACTGAGGCAGGGCACACGTGGCGTGTTTGGGGGACACAGAGGTTTGGGGGCACAGAGGGTTGGGGACACAGAGGCAGGGGACAGGTGGCGTGTTTGGGGACACTGAGGCAGGGGACACAGAGGTTTGGGGACACCAAGGCAGGGGACACAGAAGGTTGGGGACACTGATCCAGGGGACACGTGGCGTGTTTGGGGGACACTGAGGCAGGGGACACTGAGGGTCTGGGGACACTGAGGGTTTGGGGACACTGAGAGTTTGGGGACACTGAGGTAGAGAATATGAGGTGTGTTTGGGGACACTGAGGCAGGGGACAGGTGGCGTGTTTGGGGACACTGAGGCAGGCAACACTGAGGGTTTGGGGGACACAGAGGGTTGGGGACACTGAGGCAGGGGACATTGAGTGTTTGGGGACACTGAGGCAGGGGACACTGTGGCAGGGACACACAGAAGGTTGGGGACACTGAGGCAGGGGACACTGAGGCAGGGGACACTGAGGCAGGGGACACTGAGGGTTTGGGGACACTGAGGCAGGGGACATGAGGGTTTGGGGACACTGAGGCAGGGGACATTGAGTGTTTGGGGACACTGAGGTAGGGGACACTGAGGGTTTGGGGACACTGAGGGTTTGGGGACACTGAGGCAGAGAATATGAGGTGTGTTTGGGGGACACTGAGGCAGGGGACATGAGGGTTTGGGGACACTGAGGCAGGGGACACTGAGGCAGGGGACACAGAGGGTTTGGGGACACTGAGGCAGGGGACAGGTGGCGTGTTTGGGGACACTGATCCAGGGGACACAGAAGGTTTGGGGGACACAGAGGGTTGGGGACACTGAGGCAGGGGACACTGAGGCAGGGGACAGGTGCCATGTCTGGGGACACTGAGGGTTTGGGGACACTGAGGGTTTGGGGACACTGAGGGTTGGGGACACTGAGGCAGGGGACACTGAGGCAGGGGACACTGAGGGTTTGGGGACACTGAGGCAGGGGACACTGAGGCAGGGCACACAGAGGGTTGGGGACACTGAGGCAGGGGACACTGAGGGTCTGGGGACACTGAAGCAGGGGACACTGTGGCAGGGACACACAGAAGGTTGGGGACACCAATCCAGGGGACACGTGGCATGTTTGGGGACACTGAGGCAGGGGACACTGAGGGTTTGGGGACACTGAGGCAGGGGACACTGAGGGTTTGGGGACACTGAGGCAGGGGACACTGAGGGTTTGGGGACACTGAGGCAGGGGACACTGAGGGTTTGGGGACACTGAGGCAGGGCACAGGTGCCATGTTTGGGGACAGTGACCCAGGGCACAGGTGCCGTGTTTGGGGACACTGAGGCAGGGGACACTGAGTGTTTGGGGACACTGAGGGTTTGGGGACACCAAGGGTTTGGGGACACTGATCCAGGGGACAGGTGGCATGTTTGGGGACACTGATCCAGGGGACACAGAAGGTTTGGGGACACTGAGGCAGGGGACACTGAGGCAGGGGACACTGAGGGTCTGGGGACACTGAGGCAGGGGACAGGTGCCATGTCTGGGGACACTGGGGGTCTGGGGACACTGAGGCAGGGGACAGTGACCCAGGGCACAGGTGCCATGTTTGGGGACACTGAGGCAGGGGACAGGTGCCATGTTTGGGGACACTGAGGCAGGGCACAGGTGCCATGTTTGGGGACACTGAGGCAGGGCACAGGTGCCACGTTTTGGGGACACTGAGGCAGGGGACACAGAGGGTTTGGGGACACTGAGGCAGGGCACAGGTGCCGTGTTTGGGGACACTGAGGCAGGGGACAGGTGGCGTGTTTGGGGACACTGAGGCAGGGGACACAGAAGGTTGGGGACACTGAGGCAGGGGACACTGAGGGTTTGGGGACACTGAGGCAGGGGACACTGTGGCAGGGACACACAGAAGGTTGGGGACACTGAGGCAGGGGACAGGTGGCGTGTTTGGGGACACTGAGGCAGGGGACACTGAGGGTCTGGGGACACTGAGGCTGGGGACACTGAGGGTCTGGGGACACTGAGGCTGGGGACACTGAGGCAGGGGACACTGAGGCAGGGGACAGGTGGCATGTTTGGGGACACTGAGTGTTTGGGGACACTGAGGCAGGGGACAGGTGCCATGTCTGGGGACACTGAGGCAGGGGACACTGAGTGTTCGGGGACACTGAGGCAGGGCACACAGAGGGTTTGGGGACACAGAGGATTGGGGACACTGAGGGGTTGGGGACACTGAGGCAGGGGACATTGAGTGTTTGGGGACACTGAGGCAGGGGACACTGAGGCAGGGGACACTGTGGCAGGGACACACAGAAGGTTGGGGACACTGAGGCAGGGGACACTGAGGCAGGGGACACTGAGGCAGGGGACACTGAGGGTTTGGGGACACTGAGGCTGGGGACACTGAGGCAGGGGACACTGAGGGTTGGGGACACTGAGGGTCTGGGGACACTGATCCAGGGGACAGGTGGTGTGTTTGGGGACACTGAGGCAGGGGACAGGTGCCATGTTTGGGGACACTGAGGCAGGGGACACTGAGGGTTTGGGGACACTGAGGCAGGGGACACTGAGGGTCTGGGGACACTGAGGGTTTGGGGACACTGAGGCAGGGGACACTGAGGCAGGGGACACTGAGAGTTTGGGGACACTGAGGCAGGGGACACAGAGGTTTGGGGACACTGCTCCAGGGTACAGGTGCCATGTTTGGGGACAGTGACCCAGGGCACAGGTGTCATGTTTGGGGACACTGAGGCAGGGCACAGGTGCCATGTTTGGGGACACTGAGGCAGGGGACACGTGGCATGTTTGGGGACACAGAGGTTTGGGGACACTGAGGCAGGGGACACAGAGGTTTGGGGACACTGAGGCAGAGGACACTGAGGCAGGGGACAGGTGCCATGTTTGGGGACAGTGACCCAGGGCACAGGTGCCATGTTTGGGGACACTGAGGCAGGGGACACGTGGCATGTTTGGGGACACAGAGGTTTGGGGACACTGCTCCAGGGCACAGGTGCCATGTTTGGGGACACTGAGGCAGGGGACACAGAGGTTTGGGGACACTGCTCCAGGGCACAGGTGCCATGTTTGGGGACACTGCTCCAGGGCACAGGTGCCATGTTTGGGGACACTGCTCCAGGGCACAGGTGCCATGTTTGGGGACACTGCTCCAGGGCACAGGTGCCATATTTGGGGACAGTGACCCAGGGCACAGGTGCCATGTTTTGGGGTGCCACGCTGCTCAGGCAGCCCTGACGTGTCCCCCCGTGTCCCCTCAGTCCATCCTGACCGTCAGCCTGTCCTACATGGTGGGGATGATCGCCAGCTTCTACGACACCGAGGCCGTCATCATGGCCGTGGGCATCACCGTCGTCGTCTGCTTCACCGTCGTCATCTTCTCGCTGCAGGTCAGTGCCAGGGCTGCCCCTGCTGGCTCTGGGGGCTTCCCTCAGCTCCCCTCGGGGTTCTGGGGGGGTCTGGGGGCTCCCCTCAGCTCCCCTCAGGGTCCTGGGGGGGTCTGGGGGCTTCCCTCAGCTCCCCTCTGGGTCCTGGGGGCTCAGGGGTCTCCCCTCTGAGCTCCCTGCTGGCTCTGGGGGCTCCACACTGGGGGTATGGCCCCCCTCAGGGTTCTGGGGGGGTCTGGGGTCTCCCCTCAGCTCCCTGCTGGGTCTGGGGGCTCCACACCGGGGGTGCAGCCCCCCTCGGGGTTCTGGGGGGCTCTGGGGTCTCCCCTCAGCTTCCTGCTGGGCCTTGGAGCCCCTGATGGGGTGTATGACCCTCCCTCAGCTCCCTGCTGGATCTGGGGGCTCCACACTGGGGGTGCAGCCCCCCACCGGGTTCTGGGGGGGTCTGGGGGCTTCCCTCGGCTCCCCTCGGGGTTCTGGGGGCTCCACACCGGGGGTACGGCCCCCCTCAGGGTTCTGGGGGGGTCTGGGGGCTCCCCTCAGCTCCCCTCGGGGTTCTGGGGGGGGTCTGGGGTCTCCCCTGAGCCCCCTGCTGGGTCTGGGGGCTCCACACCGGGGGTGCGGCCCCCCACCGGGTTCTGGGGGGGTCTGGGGGCTTCCCTCAGCTCCCTGCTGGGTCTGGGGGCTCCACACCAGGGGTATGGCCCCCCTCAGGGTTTTGGGGGGGTCTGGGGGCTCCCCTCAGCTCCCCTCGGGGTTCTGGGGGGGGTCTGGGGGCTTCCCCCAGCTCTCTGCTGGGTCTGGGGGCTCCACACCGGGGGTACGGCCCCCCTCAGGGTTCTGGGGGGGTCTGGGGGCTTCCCTCAGCTCCCTGCTGGGTCTGGGGGCTCCACACCAGGGGTATGGCCCCCCTCAGGGTTTTGGGGGGGTCTGGGGGCTCCCCTCAGCTCCCCTCGGGGTTCTGGGGGGGTCTGGGGTCTCCCTCTGAGCTCCCTCCTGGGTCTGGGGGCTCCACACTGGGGGTACGGCCCCCCCTCGGGGTTCTGGGGGGGTCTGGGGGCTTCCCTCAGCTCCCTGCTGGCTCTGGGGGCTCCACACCGGGGGTGCGGCCCCCCACCGGGTTCTGGGGGGGTCTGGGGGCTCCCCTCAGCTCCCCTCTGGGTTTTGGGGGGGTCTGGGGGCTCCCCTCAGCTCCCCTCTGGGTTTTGGGGGGGTCTGGGGGCTCCCCTCAGCTCCCCTCGGGGTTTTGGGGGGGTCTGGGGGCTCCCCTCAGCTCCCCTCGGGGTTCTGGGGGGGTCTGGGGGCTTCCCCCGGCTCTCTGCTGGGTCTGGGGGCTCCACACTGGGGGTGCAGCCCCCCTCTGGGGTTCTGGGGGGGTCTGGGGGCTTCCCTCGGCTCCTTCCCGTGGTTTGGAGCCCCTGATGGGGTGTATGACCCTCCCTGAGCTCCCTGCTGGGTCTGGGGGGCTCCACACCGGGGGTGTGGCCCCCCACTGGGTTCTGGGGGGGTCTGGGGTCTCCCCTCAGCCCCCTGCTGGGTCTGGGGGCTCCACACCGGGGGTGTGGCCCCCCACCGGGTTCTGGGGGGTCTGGGGTCTCCCCTCAGCTCCCTCCCGCAGTTTGGAGACCCTGATGGGGTGTATGACCCTCCCTGGCTCCCTGCTGGGTCTGGGGGCTCCACACCGGGGGTACGGCCCCCCCTCGGGGTTCTGGGGGGGTCTGGGGTCTCCCCTCAGCTCCCCTCGGGGTTTTGGGGGGGTCTGGGGTCTCCCCTCAGCTCTCTGCTGGGTCTGGGGGCTCTGACCCCTCCCTCTGAGCTCCCTGCTGGGTCTGGGGGCTCCCCACAGGGCTCTGATCCCCCCAATCCCCCTCCCCACAGACCAAGTATGATTTCACCTCGTGCCGGGGCGTTCTCATCATCTGCCTGGTCGTGCTCATCCTCTTCTCCATCCTCTGCATCTTCATCCGGAACCGCATCGTGGACATCGTCTACGCCTCGCTGGGGGCCCTGCTCTTCACCTGCGTGAGTCGGGGTCCCCAGGGGCGTCTGGGGGGCACTGCTGGGGTCCCTGGGGCTTCTGGGGGGCAGTGCTGGGGTCCCTGGGGCTTCTGGGGGGCAGTGCTGGGGTCCCCAGGGGCACTTCCAGGGTCCCTGGGGCTTCTGGGGGGCAGTGCTGGGGTCCCCAGGGGCGTCTGGGGGGCTGTGCTGGGGTCCCTGGGGCTGGGGGGCACTGCTGGGGTCCCCAGGGGCACTGCTGGGGTCCCCAGGGGCTTCTGGGGGGCAGAGCTGGGGTCCCCAGGGGCAGTGCTGGGGTCCCTGGGGCTTTTGGGGGGCACTGCTGGGTCCCCAGGGGCACTGCTGGGGTCCCATGGGGCAGTTCTGGGGTCCCCAGGGGCTGGGGGGCAGTGCTGGGGTCCCCAGGGACAGTTCCAGGGTCCCCAGGGGCAGAGCTGGGGTCCCCAGGGGCTTCAGGGGGGCAGTTCCAGGGTCCCCAGGTGCTGGGGGACTGTTCCAGGGTCCCCAGGCACTTCAAGGGGGCACTGCTGGGGTCCCCAGGGGCAGTGCTGGGGTCCCCAGGTTGGGTTTAGGGGTTGGGGTCCCCAGGTTGGGTTTAGGGGTTTAGGGGTTGGGGTCCCCAGGTTGGGTTTAGGGGTTTAGGGGTTTAGGGGTTTAGGGGTTGGGGTCCCCAGGTTGGGTTTAGGGGTTTAGGGGTTTAGGGGTTTAGGGGTTTAGGGGTTTAGGGGTTGGGGTTAGTGGCACAGTGCCCCCAGCACCCCGGGGTGCTCCATCTCGGTGGGCACACACAGCACGGGGGTGTCCCTGGGCTGGGGGGTGCAGGGGGGGTGCCCGGCCGCTTTGGGGCGGGGGGCAGCTCCCGGCTCCCCCCGACACGGCTCCGTCCCGCAGTTCCTGGCGGTGGACACGCAGCTGATCCTGGGGAACAAGCAGCTGGCGCTGAGCCCCGAGGAATACATCTTCGCCGCGCTCAACCTCTACACCGACATCATCAACATCTTCCTCTACATCCTCGCCATCATCGGCAGGGCCAAGGAGTAACCGCGGCCCCCCCCCCACCCCGCTCGGGACCCCCCTCCCCGTAGCCGGTTTTGTTCTCTCATCGCGTTCCCCGGCGGTTCCTGCCCCGCGGGGCCCCCCCCGTTCCTCCCCACCGTGATCACGGTTCCCCCCCTTGCGTTGAACGCGGACTGGAAGCACTTTGGAGCCCCTCCCCCGTCCCCGTGTCCTGTCCCCTCCCCGTCCCCGCTCGGGCAGCGCAGGCAGGGGCGGTGGTGGCACTGCAGACCCCCCCGAGCCGCGGTCCCTGCCTGTGGCACCTCCAGACGCCCCCCAGCCACCGCTCCCGCGTGGATGTGCCACCACAAGCCCTGGAGCCACTGTCCCCGTGTGTCCCCAGAGCCCCCCAGCACCCTCAGACCCTCCTGCTCCGAGCCACGCTCCTCTCACGGAGCCACTCCCCGACCCCCCCCCAGGCCACCAGCCCTGCCTGTCCCCACCCCCAGACCCCTCCCGCCCCCTCCCCATCCCGGTCCTGCTGTGAATAAATCGTCTGGTTCATCTCCCGCGGCCCCGGCTCCATCCCAGCGTGTCCCCGAGGACAGCCTGGGGACACCCCAGCAGCACGGCCGGGTCAGGGGGGGTCCTGCTCCCAGGGGAGGTTTAAATTGGGAAATTGGGATATTGGGATATTGGGAAATTGGGATATTGGGAAATTGGGATATTGGGAAATTGGGAAATTGGGAAATTGAGAAATTGGGATATTCTTTTCCTGGAAAGGGCTGTCCAGCTGTGGCCGGAGTGCCGGGGGTCGGTGATGGGGTGATGGGGTGGCCTTGGCAGTGCCACGAGCAGCGCTGGGCTCGGAGCCTTTTCCGTCCAACACAAATTCCACGATTCCTCGATTCCCGGTCCATCCTGGCAGCTCCCGACTCGCTCCCTGGCGCTGGGCAGTGTTTCCATCTCCCTGTTCTCCCTGGAGAGGCGATCCCCGCTCTCCTGATCCCTGATCCCTGCTCTCCTGATCCCTGATCTCCTGATCCCTGATCTGATCCCTGCTCTCCTGATCCCTGATCTGATCCCTGATCTCCTGATCCCTGATCTGATCCCTGATCTGATCCCTGATCTCCTGATCCCTGATCTGATCCCTGATCTCCTGATCCCTGATCTGATCCCTGATCCCTGATCCCTGATCTGATCCCTGATCTCCTGATCCCTGATCTGATCCCTGATCTCCTGATCCCTGATCTCCTGATCTCCTGATCCCTGATCCCTGATCTCCTGATCCCTGATCTCCTGATCCCTGATCTGATCCCTGATCTCCTGATCCCTGATCTGATCCCTGCTCTCCTGATCCCTGATCTGATCCCCGCTCTCCTGATCCCTGATCTGATCCCTGCTCTCCTGATCCCTGATCTGATCCCTGATCCCTGATCCCTGATCTGATCCCTGATCCCTGATCCCTGATCTGATCCCTGATCTCCTGATCCCTGATCTGATCCCTGCTCTCCTGATCCCTGATCTGATCCCTGATCTCCTGATCCCTGATCCCTGCTCTCCTGATCCCTGATCTGATCCCTGATCTCCTGATCCCTGATCTGATCCCTGATCTCCTGATCCCTGATCTGATCCCTGATCCCTGATCTCCTGATCTGATCCCTGATCTCCTGATCCCTGATCTGATCCCTGATCTCCTGATCCCCGCTCTCCTGATCCCTGATCCCTGATCCCTGATCTCCTGATCCCTGATCTGATCCCTGATCTGATCCCTGATCTCCTGATCCCTGATCTCCTGATCCCTGATCCCTGCTCTCCTGATCCCTGATCTGATCCCTGATCTCCTGATCCCTGATCTGATCCCTGATCTCCTGATCCCTGATCTCCTGATCCCTGATCCCTGATCTCCTGATCCCCGCTCTCCTGATCCCTGATCCCTGATCCCTGATCTCCTGATCCCTGATCTGATCCCTGATCTGATCCCTGATCTCCTGATCCCTGATCTGATCCCTGCTCTCCTGATCCCTGATCTGATCCCTGCTCTCCTGATCCCTGATCTGATCCCTGATCTCCTGATCCCTGATCTGATCCCTGATCTGATCCCTGCTCTCCTGATCCCTGATCTGATCCCTGATCTCCTGATCCCTGATCTCCTGATCCCTGATCTGATCCCTGATCTCCTGATCCCTGATCTCCTGATCCCTGCTCTCCTGATCCCTGATCTGATCCCTGATCTCCTGATCCCCTGATCCCTGCTCTCCTGATCCCTGATCCCTGCTCTCCTGATCCCTGATCTCCTGATCCCTGATCCCTGATCTCCTGATCCCTGATCTGATCCCTGCTCTCCTGATCCCTGATCTGATCCCTGATCTCCTGATCCCTGATCCCTGCTCTCCTGATCCCTGATCTGATCCCTGATCTCCTGATCCCTGATCTCCTGATCCCTGATCTGATCCCTGATCTCCTGATCCCTGATCCCTGATCTCCTGATCCCTGATCTGATCCCTGATCTCCTGATCCCCGCTCTCCTGCGCTGATCCCACTCCTGGAGAGCTTCCAGAGCAGCTTGGAGGGGTTTAAAGGTGGCACCGGCAAAGGCAGCAGCAAAAGCAGGTGGGAAATGGAAGCAAGAGCGGGTTGGAAATAAAAGCAAAAGCGGGATTCAAATGAAAGCAAAAGCGGGAGTCAAATGAAAGCAAAAGCGGGAGTCAAATGAAAGCAAAAGCAAGTTTGAAATAAGAGTGAAAATGGGTTGGAAATGAAAGCAAGAGCGGGTTTGAAATAAGAGGAAAAGCGGGTTTGAAATGAAAGCAAAAGCAAGTTTGAAATAAGAGTGAAAATGGGTTGGAAATGAAAGCAAGAGCGGGTTTGAAACGAGCAAAACTGGGATTCAAATAAAAGCAAAAGCGGGTTTGAAATGAAAGCAAAAATGGGTTTGAAATGAAAGCAAAAATGGGTTTGAAATGAAAGCAAAAGCGGGTTTGAAATAAAAGTGGGTTGGAAATGGAAGCAAAAGCGGGTTTCAAATAAGAGCAAGAGCAGGTTTGAAATAAGAGCAAAACCAGGATTCAAATAAAAGCAAAAGCGGGTTTGAAATAAAAGTAAAAGCGGGTTGGAAATGAAAGCAAAAGTGGGATTCAAATAAAAGCGGGTTTGAAATGAAATAAAAGCGGGTTTGAAATGAAAGCAAAAGTGGGATTCAAATAAAAGCAGGTTTGAAATGAAAGCAAAAGTGGGATTCAAGTAAAAGCGGGTTTGAAATGAAATAAAAGCGGGTTTGAAATGAAATAAAAGCGGGTTTGAAATGAAATAAAAGCGGGTTTGAAATGGAATAAAAGCGGGTTTGAAATGAAATAAAAGCGGGTTTGAAATGGAATAAAAGCGGGTTTGAAATGAAATAAAAGCGGGTTTGAAATGAAATAAAAGCAGGATTCAAATAAAAGCGGGTTTGAAATGAAATAAAAGCGGGTTTGAAATTAAATAAAAGCGGGTTTGAAATGGAATAAAAGCGGGTTTGAAATGGAATAAAAGCGGGTTTGAAATGAAATAAAAGTGGGTTTGAAATGAAATAAAAGCGGGTTTGAAATGAAATAAAAGCGGGTTTGAAATGGAATAAAAGCGGGTTTGAAATGAAATAAAAGCGGGTTTGAAATGAAATAAAAGCGGGTTTGAAATGAAATAAAAGCGGGTTTGAAATGAAATAAAAGCGGGTTTGAAATGGAATAAAAGCGGGTTTGAAATGGAATAAAAGCGGGTTTGAAATGGAATAAAAGCGGGTTTGAAATGGAAGCAGGAGCAGGCCGAGGTTTTGCTGGCTCTGCTGCTCGCTCGGTGTTTAAAGCAGACGGAGAAAAACAACCGGGAGCCGACGAGTGCCGGGTGAGAATCGCTGCAGGCTGACCCGGCCGGATCTAACGGGCTGCAGAGGAGAGCAACGCTGCTGGTGCATTTCCTGCATTGCTGTATGTGCATTCCCTGCAGCGCTGCTGGTGCATTTCCTGCATTGCTGTCTGTGCATTCCCTGCAGCGCTGCCAGTGCATTTCCTGCAGTGCTGCTGGTGTGTTTCCTGCAGTGCTCCCGGTGCATTTCCTGCATTGCTGTCTGTGCATTCCCTGCAGCGCTCCCGGTGCATTTCCTGCAGAGCCCCTGGTGCATTCCCTGCAGCGCTGCTGGTGCATTTCCTGCATTGCTGTCTGTGCATTCCCTGCAGCGCTCCCTGTGCATTTCCTGCAGCGCTGCTGGTGTGTTTCCTGCAGCACTCCCGGTGCATTTCCTGCAGAGCCCCTGGTGCATTCCCTGCAGCGCTCCTGGTGCATTTCCTGCAATGCTGCAGGTGCATTTCCTGCTGCGCTCCCGGTGCATTCCCTGCAGCGCTCCCGGTGCATTTCCTGCAGAGCCCCTGGTGCATTTCCTGCAGCGCCGCCGGTGCATTTCCTGCATTGCTGTCTGTGCATTCCCTGCAGCGCTCCCTGTGCATTCCCTGCAATGCTGCAGGTGCATTTCCTGCATTGCTGTCTGTGCATTCCCTGCAGCGCTGCTGGTGCATTTCCTGCATTGCTCCTGGTGCATTCCCTGCAGCACTCCCGGTGCATTTCCTGCAGTGCTGCTGGTGCATTTCCTGCATTGCTGTCTGTGCATTCCCTGCAGCGCTCCCGGTGCATTCCCTGCAGCGCTCCTGGTGCATTCCCTGCATTGCTCCTGGTGCATTTCCCGCTGTGCTCCCAGTGCATTCCCTGCAGTGCTCCCGGTGCATTTCCTGCAGCTGCTGTTGGTGCATTTCCTGCAGCGCTTCTCGTGCATTCCCTGCTGCACTCCCGGTGCATTCCCTGCAGCGCTCCTCATGCATTCCCTGCAGCGCTCCCGGTGCATTCCCCGCTGTGCTCCCGGTGCATTTCCTGCAGCTGCTGTTGGTGCATTTCCTGCAGCTGCTGTTGGTGCATTTCCTGCAGCGCTCCTCGTGCATTCCCTGCAGCACTCCCGGTGCATTTCTTGCAGCGCTCCCGGTGCATTCCCTGCAGCGCTCCCGGTGCATTCCCTGCAGCGCTCCCAGTGCATTCCCTGCAGTGATCCCGGTGCATTTCCTGCAGTGATCCCGGTGCATTCCCTGCAGCACTCCCGGTGCATTCCCTGCAGCGCTCCCCGGGACTCAGGACGGCGTTTCCTGGCACAGGACAGAGGACTTTGGCCAGCGCCGTTTTCCATCCCGGCTGCAGCTCGTGCCAGGAACTCTCTGGAAGCGCCGCAGCTGAAATTTCCGCTTGCGCTGCTCCTCTGGCACAGAAATGCGTCCCCAGGGCCGCTGGTTAAAGGAGGAGCTCGTTATCCCGCAGCAATTCCTGGAAACGTTCCTGGTGAGCTCGGGAGGAGCTCGGCACAGGTGCTGGCAAGGCAGAATCAGAAAGGAATTATAAATATGACTCTGTAGCCAGATAAGGCTCAGGAAGAAATAGAAATGAAAGCAATGAATATAATTATAATTATGAATATAATTTCTGAATATATAATTTATAATTTATAATTTATAATTCATGAATATATATATTATGAATATAATTATATATATTATATTATATAATAATACATAATATATAATATATATAATATATATAATATATATAATATATAATATATAATATTTTATATTATATATTATATATAATATATAATACATATAATATTATATATAATATATTCTATTATATAATAATATATATTATATATAATATATAATATATATAATATTATATATTATATATTATATATAATAATATATATTATTATATATAATATATTATATAATATATATTATATATAATATATATTATATATAATATAAATATATTATATATTATATATTATATATTATATATTATATATTATATATTATATATTATATATTATATTAATATATAATATAATAATTATTATATTAATAATAATATTGAATATTATTATCCAATGAATAATTCAAAGGAACCAGAACACATTCTGTCCCCCAATAAAACTCAGCTCTCCCCAGCCTTATTAAAAAAAGGTCTAAAGGACCCTGAGATAATTAAAAACATGCAAAACCAGCGGTTTCTATAGGTCACACACAAATGTTACTGTGTTAGTACACTTAGAAAGATTGGTTAGTGAAGGAATGGGATATTCAATGTATAGATTATAGAAACAATTGTAAAAGAGAGTTCGCTCTCTTGGCTCTCTTGTTTTCCCTTCGTCTCTCTTCTTCCCTCACGCTTTCTACCCTCCTGCTGCTCTTTTTCCTGCTCTTTCCTGCTTTTCTTTAACTCTTTTTTCCAGCTCTCTCACTTCTGTCACTCTCTTTCTTAGCAATCTTAAAGTCTTTAACTCATATATTCATATTTTACCCCCTTTTGTATTGTTCTCTCCGAGCCTGCTTTGAGCTCCATCTGCTGGCTCCTAGCAGAGCTCTCTCTCTCTCCCATGCCCTGAAATAAACTTCTAACATCTAACTCGACTATTGAGGTGTTATAGATATTTTATTTTATTTTATTTTATTTTATTTTATTTTATTTTATTTTATTTTATTTTATTTTATTTTATTTTATTTTATTTTATTTTATTTTATTTTATTTTATTTTATTTTATTTTATTTTTATTTTATTTTATTTTATTTCATTTCATTTCATTTCATTTTATATTATTTTATTTTATTTTATTTTATTTTATTTTATTTTATTTTATTTTATTTTATTTTATTTTATTTTATTCTATTCTATTTTATTTTATTTTATTTTATTTTATTTCATTTAATTTAATTTCATATTATTTTATTTTATTTTATTTTATTTTATTTTATTTTATTTTATTTTATTTTATTTTATTTTATTTTATTTTATTTTATTTTATTTTATTTTATTTTATTTTTATTTCATTTCATTTTATTTCATTTCATTGCATTTCATTTCATTTCATTTTATATTGTTGGCTTTTCGCAAATATTAAAACGAATAATTTTAATTATTCATTTTAATATTTGCAAAAATATCATAATATTATACACCCTGCCAGCTCGGGGTTATGTGGATAAGAATGGGAAATTTTTGTTGTATTAATGTAGTTTTCCTTATTTCTGTTATTGATGAAATTTAGAAATAGTGGTATAATACATATGTTAGGCTATGGCATAGCCATATTAAAATACTTAAAAATACTTAAAACTAAAAATACACTAATAAAATAAGTAATAATAATATAGTAAGTTTTTAATACTAAAAACTTAGAAATAGTGGTATAATACATATATGTTAGGCTATGGCATTTTATTAAAATAAAAACTGCTTTTGTTTGTATAACCCAAAGACTGAGAAAAAAAACAACAACAACAAAAAAAAATAGCTGGAGAACTCCTGCATTTGTAAATTATCTTATCCAGATGAAGACAGCAGTGAGCAGAACTCTGGAGGGGAGGAATTTATTACATTTCTGGTATCAGGGAATGTAAATCTCGATGGCACCAAGAGGATTGATCTATTGGGAAGGGGGCAAGAGAAAACTGAACAGAAGAAAACCAAAGATCCTAAGAAGAATTTATGAATATGGATGAGAATTTATGAATATGAATGAGAATTTAGGGATCTGTATGAGAATTTATGGATTTGTATGAGAATTTCTGGATATGTGTGAGAATTTATGGATATGTGTGAGAATTTCTGGATCTGAATGAGAATTTCTGGATATGAATAAGAATTTATGGATATGTATGAGAATTTCTGGATATGAATAAGAATTTATGGATATGAATGAGAATTTCTGGATATGAATGAGAATTTCTGGATCTGTATGAGAATTTCTGGATATGTGTGAGAATTTCTGGATATGAATGAGAATTTCTGGATATGAATGAGAATTTCTGGATATGTGTGAGAATTTCTGGATATGAGTGAGAATTTCTGGATATGTGAGAATTTATGGATATGAATGAGAATTTATGGATATGAATGAGAATTTCTGGATCTGTATGAGAATTTATGGATATGTATGAGAATTTCTGGATCTGAATGAGAATTTATGGATATGAATGAGAATTTACGGATATGAATGAGAATTTCTGGATATGAATGAGAATTTATGGATATGAATGAGAATTTCTGGATATGAATGAGAATTTATGGATTTGTAGCAGGGTTCTGTTTTTAAGGGACAATCCTTTGTCAGGGAGGTGAATGCAGAGACACCCAGCCCTGTCTGAATACTTTATTATTTTCTCCTAATTGTCTTCATTTCAATTAAACTTTTAAATTCTATAAAAATTAGGTGAACCTCGTTTTTCACACTCGGGGAGGCACAGAGTTCGTTTCAGATCAGTGTTGTGAAGGGAGAGGCAGGGCTGTGAGCCTCGGGTGTGGATTTTAACCCCTGTGCTGGGGGATGAGCGCTGTGAGCCCTGGATGGAGTTACCCCACCCCAAACCCCTTGAGAAGGGCGGCCCAGGGGTTCTGATGGGGTTTGGGTCCCTGGGGGTTCTCTCTTGTTGTGTTTCTGACCCTGAACTCCACCCTCAGGAGTTCTGTCCCTCAAAAACCCCTGCTCAGGCTCAGTTCTGGGCTGATTGTTCTGGATCTGAGTTGTTCCTGTGCTCAATAAACGTTTCCATGAACAGAACCCGTCTGTTTGGGGCTCCATTCTGCTCCCCAGACCCTGCAGCTTTCCCTGGATTGATCCTGAGGTTCTGGACTGTGGCAGCAGCCTCAGGGGAGACAAAGAGTTCCATTGTCCCACCCCAAACCCCTTGAGAAGGGTGGCCCAGGGGTTCTGATGGGGTTTGGGTCCCTGGGGGTTTCTCCCTTGCTGTGTTTCTGACCCTGAACTCCACCCTCAGAGCTGGAGACCCTCAGGAGTTCTGTCCCTCAAAAACCCCTGCCCTGTTTGGGGCTCTCTGTTCTGGATCTGAGTTTGTTCCCATATAAATAAATAAATATAAATATAATATAAATAAATATAATATAAATATAATATAAATAAATGGTTCCCGTGCTCAATAAATGGTTCCATGAACGGTGGCCCAGGGTTTCTGATGGGGTTTGGGTCCCTGGGGGTTTCTCTCTTTCTGTGTTTCTGACCCTGAACTCCACCCTCAGGAGTTCTGTCCCTCAAAAACCCCTGCTCAGGCTCAGTTCTGGGCTGATTGTTCTGGATCTGAGTTGTTCCCGTGCTGAATAAACGTTTCCATGAACAGAACCCGTCTGTTTGGGGCTCCATTCTGCTCCCCAGACCCTGCAGCTCCCCTGCATTGATCCTGAGGTTCTGGACTGTGGCAGCGGCCTCAGGGGAGACAAAGAGTTCCATTGTCCCAGCCAAACCCCTTGAGAAGGGTGGTCCAGGAGTTCTGATGGGGTTTGGGTCCCTGGGGGTTTCTCCCTTGCTGTGTTTCTGACCCTGAACTCCACCCTCAGAGGTGGAAACCCTCAAGAGTTCTGTCCCTCAAAAACCCCTGCCCTGTTCGGGGCTCTCAGTTCTGGATCTGAGTTTGTTCCCATATAAATAAATGTTTCCTGTGCTCAATAAATGTTTCCATGAACAGAACCCATTCCATTGTCCCACCCCAAACCCCTTGTGAAGGGTCCAGGGGTTCTGATGGGGTTTGGGTCCCTGGGGGTTTCTCCCTTGTTGTGTTTCTGACCCTGAACTCCACCCTCAGAGGTGGAGACCCTCAAGAGTTCTGTCCCTCAAAACCCCTGCTGTGCCTCTGTTTGGGG
>NC_081250.1:154043399-154085899 GCF_030490865.1 Poecile atricapillus | reverse complement strand
AAAAGGGAGGAATATTTCTGACCGAGGAACAAACAGAGGAACATTTCTGACCGAGGGTAAATTGAGGAACATTTCTGACCGAGGGAAAAGGGAGGAACATTTCTGACCGAGGAACAAATGGAGGAACATTTCTCCGTGGCCTCCTTGAAGGCCGGGGTTTGAAAAATGGAGATTTACGTTTCCTCCAAGGAGAACTCCAGGCTTTATTTTTGGGAAGGAGGCGCCGTGCAGGGGAGGCTCTCCGAGAGCTGTCGCGGGTCGAGTTCCGATGAACTCTGGTGCGCCAGGCCAGCGAGGATCAAATTAATCAAATTAATTATGGATGTTTTATTCAGCGGGCAAGCAAGCAGCGATGTTTCACAGCCCAGGCCAGCAAACAGCGATGTTTCACAGCCCAGGGGAGGCAGCCAAGGAGCTTCAGGAGGTGGCCGTGAGCTCTGTATGGGCAAGTGCCCAAGTGCTGCTCGATGACCACAGTGACCGGGGTGACCTCAAATGACCACAGTGACCACGGTGACCTCAAATGACCACAGTGACCACAGTCAACTCAATGACCACAGTGGCCATGGTCACCTCAATGACCACAGAGACCATGGTGACCTCAGTGACCACAGTGACCACGGTGACCTCAGCAGGTTCAGTGATCACGGTGGCCTGACGGGTCACGGTGGCCACAATGGCCATGGTGACCATGGGGACAGTGATGGTGACCCCAGTGGTCCCAATGCCCAGGGTGGCCACAGAGCATTGGCCAGCGGTCAGAGTGGCCACAGTGGTCATGGTGGCCTCTGTGGCCTCGGGAGCTGCAGTGGCCACGGTGGCCATGGTGGCAGTGGTGGCCTGGGTCAGCTTGGAGGGCTTGGTGGCCACGGTGGTCACAGTGGCTGCGGTGGCCTCACGGCTCAGGTGCTCTCTGTGGCCATGGTGGCCGCACTGGTCACAGTGGTCAGAGTGGCCAAAGTGACCGCGGTGGCCACCATGGCCACGGCAACATTGGTGACTCAAGTGGCCAGAGTGGCCCAAATGACCCCGGTGGCATCAATGGCCACAGTGGCCACAGTGACCGTGGTGGCCTCGGTGGCTTCATTTCCCTGGGGGTCCTGGTGGCCTTTGTGCTCAGGGTGGCCACAGTGGCCCCCAAGACCTCGGAGTCCTCGGTGGCCTCGTGGCTTAGATGGTTCCGCTGGCCACTGCCATGGCCACAGTGGCCAGGAGAAGCCCCCCGAGGTGGGGGGGGTGGCTGGGCAGGCTCCCACCTGGGGACACAAAGAGGGGGCTCAGGGGCCATGCAGGGGGTCAGGGGGGGTCTGGGGGGTCTGGGGGTGTGGGGGTCAGAGGGGGCCACAGCGAGGTCCCTGTGCCCTGTCCCCAGTCTCGGGGATCCCTGTCCCAAATCCCGGGGATCCCTGTCCCCCCACCCCAATGGGTGTCCCCAATCCCGGGGGTCCCTGTCCTCTCATCCCAATGGGTGTCCCCATCCCCTGGGGTCCCTGTCCCCAATCCCGGGGGTCCCTGTTCCCACCCCAGGGAGTGTCCCCATCCCTGGGGGTCCCTGTCCCCATCCCTGGGGGTCTCTGTCCCCACCCCAGGCCGTGTCCCCAGAGGTCCCTGTCCCCACCCCAGGCTGTGTCCTCGGGGGTCCCTGTCCCCAGCCCAGGCCGCATACCTGGTGTCCCCACGCTGTCACCTCGCAGCCACTCGCAGTTGTACTTGCTGGAGGTCCCGGTGGAGTTGAGGTAGATCCGCGTTGTTTTCCCGACCTGGGTGACTTTGGTGACCTGGAAGGTCTCGAAGGGTGGCACCAGCACCTCCTGCTCGCCCTCGTAGTTGGAGAAGCTGTGGATGTCGGCTCCATGGCAGGTGTTCACCTGGAACACCGTGTCCTTCCCGAATCCCTGCGCCACTCCCCGGCACAGCGACGTGGACGCGAACTGACCGAAGCGAACTCTCTGTCCCGGCCGGGCGAGGAACTTGCACCCGTCCACGCCGCGGAACACGCAGCGGCACCGCGGCTCCCGGAGCGTGGCCAGGGCGTCGCTCAGCAGGAAATGCAGAGTTTTGTAGTGGAACTTTTGGTGGTACCACAGTGGCGAGCTGCCGGCCTGGCGCGTGGCCGCGTTGAACTCCGCATACAGCTCGTTCCTGGTGTAGGCCACGATGGCGATGGCCTGGTCTGGGGACAGGTGGGTCTTGGGGGGTCCCCACTTCCACCAGGTGGCCGCGGCCTTGGCCCACACCTGCGCCAGGTGCGGGTTCTTCTGGAACTCGGCATTGCTGAGGTTCCACAGGTCCGCCGTGATGGTGTCCCGGCAGCCCCGGTACTGGTCATCAAACGAGTCCTCGGCCATGTCCAGGGACACCTCCTGCACCTTGGCAGTGACCGCGGTCACGGCCAGCAGGGCCAGGGTGACAGCCAGGGGGGACATGGGGGGCAGAGAGCACCGGGAGCGCTGGGGGACACTGGGGACAAAGGGGACACTGAGGGGACACTGAGGAACACAGGGGACACTGAGGGGACACTGGGGACACTGAGGACATGGGGGGACATGGGGACCCTCCTTGCTGAGGGGCTGGGCAGGGACAGTGAGCTCAGCCCGGGGAGGGGGGGCAGCCCCAGCCAGGAGACCCCTGGGTGTGTCCTGGGAGCCTGACCCCAAATCCTGGGGTCACTCCTGGACACCCCAATGTCCCCCAGTGTCCCCCAATGTCCCCCAGTGTCCCCCAGTGTCCCCAGTGTCCCCAGTGTCCCCCAGTGTCCCCAGTGTCCCCCCAGTGTCCCCAGTGTCCCCAGTGTCCCTCAGTGACCCCCAGTGTCCCCAGTGTCTCCCCCAGTATCCCCAGTGCCCCCCAGTGTCTCCCAGTGCCCCCCGGTGCCCCCCGGTGCCCCCAATCCACAGCACACCCCAATGTCCCTAGTGCCCCCAGTGCCCCCCCCGGTGCCTCCCCAGTGCCCCCCACTGCCCCCCAGGACCCCAATCCACAGCACACACCAGTGTCCCCAGAGCCCCCCAGTGCCCTCCCAGTGTCCCCAGAGCCCCCCCGGTGCCCCCCAGCCCCTGGTACCGAATCGGGCCGGGCTGAGCTCCCTGCAGAGCCGCAGGATCCCCACTCTGGATTTGGGATCAGCCAGGATCCAGCGGATCTCTGCTGCTCCCGCAGCTCAGGGCCCACTGCCGAGGGGAATTGATCCGGCACAATCAGAAATATTCATTGCAATGGGGCTCCTGCCTAATTCACAACAGCTTTTCCTGGAAATCATTCCCTGGCTCCACCTCTCCCTGGCATCCTGTCCAAGAGAGCTCCCAAAAAGGGATCTGGGGCTGGATCCTGTCCAGGACAGCTCCCAAAAAGGGATCTGGAGATGAATCCTGTCCAGGACAGCTCCCAAAAAGGGATCTGGGGCTGGATCCTGGCCAGGAGAGCTCCCAAAAAGGGATCTGGAGGTGGATCCCAGTGAGTTCTCCCATGGGTGACCTGTCCAAGACAGCTCCCAAAAAGGGATCTGGGGGTGGATCCTGTCCAGGACAGCTCCTAAAAAGGGATCTGGGGGTGAATCCCAGCGAGTTCTCCCGTGGGTGACCTTGCCTGGAAATTCCCCTTTGGGCAGCAGCTGCTCCGCCTGCGTTCCACAGCTCCTCCCAAAGCCCTGCTGTGGTTGGAGAGCTTGATATCAAGTTTATAGAAAGTTTATAGACAGTTTATATAGTTTATATCAAATTTATATCAAGTTCATTTCAAGTTTATATCAAGTTTATATAGTTTACATCAAGTTTATATCCAGTTTATATCAGGTTCCCTTCCTTGTTCTCCAGGTTTCCGAGCTGCCTTCCTCAGCTTTTCCATCTTTATTTCCCATTTCTGCTCCTCGCACTCGGAGCTCAGGAAAGGCCCAGAGAAAAATCTGGAAACTTTATTCCAATATAAACTTTTTCTGAGACCTCGTTTTTCCACACCTGGATGTGAATATTTATGTGTTATTTATTATTTATTTATTATATATTATATCAATTATTGTATATCGTATATCGCATATTGTATATTGTATATTGTACATCATACATTGTATATTGTATATTGTATATCGTATATTGTACATTGTATATTGTACATTGTATATTGTATATCATATATCGTATATTGTATATTGTATATTGCATATTGTATATTGTACATTGTACATTGTACATTGTATATTGTATATCATATATCGTATATTGTATGATTGTATGATTGTATATTGTATATTGTACATTGTATATTGTACATTGTATATTGTATATCATATATCGTATATTGTACATTGTATATTGTATATTGTACATCATACATTGTATATTGTATATTGTACATTGTATATTGTATATTGTATTTTGTATATTGTATATTGTACATTGTATATTGTACATGGTATATTGTATATTTTACATTGTATATTGTATATTGCATATTGTACATTGCATATTGTATGTTGTACATTGTATATTGTACATTGTATATTGTATATCATATATCGTATATTGTACATTGTATATTGTATATTGTACATCATACATTGTATATTGTATATTGTACATTGTATATTGTACATTGTATATTGTATATCGTATATTGTATATCATATATTGTATATTGTATATTGTACATTGTATATTGTATATCATATATCGTATATTGTATCATTGTATATTGTACATTGTATATTGTATATTGTATATCGTATATTGTACATCATACATTGTATATTGTATATTGTATATCGTATATTGTACATTGTATATTGTATATCATATATGGTATATTGTATATGGTATATTGTATATTGTATATTGTATATTGTACATTGTATATTGTATATTGTATATCGTATATTGTACATCATACATTGTATATTGTATATTGTATATCGTATATTGTACATTGTATATTGTACATTGTACATTGTATATTGTATATCGTACATTGTATATTGTATATCGTATATGGTATATTGTATATGGTATATGGTATATCGTATATGGTATATTGTATATTGTACATTGTATATGGTATATTGTATATTGTATATGGTACATTGTATATGGTATATGGTATATTGTATATGGTATATGGTATATTGTATATGGTATATGGTATATTGTATATGGTATATTGTATATGGTATATTGTATATTGTATATGGTATATGGTATATTGTATATTGTATGTGATATATGGTATATTGTATATGGTATATTGCATACTGTATATCACATATAATGCACAGTATATATTATATACTGTATATTATACATTATATCGAATATAACAAATCATTTCTGCCACATCCAAACCCGGATTTTCCCCTCAGTTTGGGGTTTCTGCTTCATTTTCGGGCTCTCGTTGGAGTTTTGTGTTTGAACCTCGCTGTGGGGCTGCTCCGGGGTGGTTTTGGGTTTGTTTTGTTCCTCGTTTCCCTTTTTGTCATGTCCAGTTCTGCCCAGTTCAGTGTCCAGTTCAGTGTCCAGTTCAGTGTCCAGTTCAATGTCCAGTTCAGTCCAGTTCAGTGTCCAGTTCTGTCCAGTTTAGTGTCCAGTTCTGTCCCATTCAGTCCAGTTCAGTGTCCAGTTCAGTCCAGTTCTGCCCATTTCAGTGTCTGGTTCAATCCAGTTCTGCCCAGTTCAGTCCAGTTCAGTCCAGTTCAGTGTCCAGTTCCACCCAGTTCAGTGTCCAGTTCTGGGTTCCTCTGGACAGGAAAGACCTGGAGCTGTAGGAGCTGCCGGGTCTCCATCTCCTGGAGCTGCTGGATCTCCTGGATCTCCTGGATCTCCTGGATCCCCTGGATCTCCCACAGGGCAGCAGGGCTGGTGGCAGCGCTGGATCATTCGTGTCACACAGAGGTGACAAATTCCCGAGAGAACGGAACTCTCCCGGTACCCTGAGGGCGCTGCCGGGCCCGGAGCCGGTGGAGGGAGCGATAAGGGAGGATCGGGGGAGGATCGGGGATCAAACCCGGCTGGAACCGGGGGAGGATCGGGGATCAAACCCGGCTGGAACCGGGGGAGGATCGGGGATCAATCCCGGTTGGAACCGGGGCACGATCGGGGGATCAATCCCGTCTGGAACCGGGGGAGGATCGGGGGATCAATCCCGTCTGGAACCGTGGGAGGATCGGGGATCAAACCCGGCTGGAACCGGGGGAGGATCGGGGATCAAACCCGGCTGGAACCGGGGGAGGATCGGGGGATCAATCCCGTCTGGAACCGTGGGAGGATCGGGGATCAAACCCGGCTGGAACCGGGGGAGGATCGGGGATCAATCCCGGCTGGAACCGGGGGAGGATCGGGGATCAAACCCGGCTGGAACCGGGGCAGGATCGGGGATCAATCCCGGTTGGAACCGGGGCACGATCGGGGGATCAATCCCGTCTGGAACCGGGGGAGGATCGGGGGATCAAACCCGGCTGGAACCGTGGGAGGAACGGGGATCAAACCCGGCTGGAACCGGGGCAGGATCGGAGATCAAACCCGACTGGAACCCAGGGAGAAGCGGATAAAGGACCCGAGCTGGAACCGGGGGAGGATCGGAAAAAGGAACCGGGCTGGAACCGGGTCAGAAGGGGATAAAGGAACCGGGCTGGAACCGGGGGAGGATCGGATAAAGGAACCGGGCTGGAACCGGTTTAGGAGCCGATAAAGGACCCGCAGGGGTGGCGGGAGCGATAAGGGAGGATCGGGGGATCAAACCCGGCTGGAACCCGGGGAGGAACCGATAAAGGAACCGGGCTGGAACCGCGGGAGGAGCCGATAAAGGAACCGCAGAGGGGTTTTGGTGGGGTCACAACAGGAACCGGCGGCGCCTCTGTGAAGAAACATCCCAGGAAACGCCGAAGATCCCCAAGGGCTCGGTGAGAAGGACCCCAGAGCCCTTTTAGGGCTCTCCAGGAGCACAAAAGGATTCCCAGGGGGAGGAGGGGGAGCCAGGGAATCATTCCCAGGAAACGCTGTGGCTGAATTGGGCAGGGGCCGCTCGCAATGAGCATTTTGAATTGTGCCGGGTTAATTCCCCGCGGCCCCTGAGCTGCGGGAGCGGCAGAGATCCGCTGGATCCCGGCTGATCCCAAATCCGGAGTGGGGATCCCGCGGCTCTGCAGGGAGCTCAGCCCGGCCCGGTTCGGTACCGGGGGCTGGGGGGCACCGGGGGGACACTGGGGGCACTGGGGGACACTGGGGACACTGGGGACACTGGGGGTCACTGAGGGACACTGGGGACACTGGGGGACACTGGGGGACACTGAGGGGACACTGGGGGACACTGGGGACACTGGGGGGACACTGGGGTGTCCAGGAGTGACCCCAGGATTTGGGGTCAGGCTCCCAGGACACACCCAGGGGTCTCCTGGCTGGGGCTGCCCCCCCTCCCCGGGCTGAGCTCACTGTCCCTGCCCAGCCCCTCAGCAAAGAGGGTCCCCATGTCCCCAGTGTCCCCTGGGGCCCCTCAGTGTCCCCTCAGTGTCTCCTGGGGCCCATCAGTGTCCTCCTAGTGTCCCTCAGTGTCCCCTCCCTGTCCTCCTTTGTCCCCAGTGTCCTCTCCCTGTCCTCAGTGTCCCCTCAGTGTCCCCAGTGTCCCTCAGTGCCCCCTCCTTGTCCCCCTGTGTCACACAGTGTCCTTGCCCTGTCCCCAGTGTCCCCTTTGTCCCCTGTGTCCTTCAGTGTCCCCCTGTGTCCCCTGTGTCACACAGGGTCCCTTTGTCCCTAGTGTCCTGCACTGCTCCTGGTGCTCTCTGCCCCCCATGGCCCTGCTGGCCCTGCTGGTCCTGCCTGTGGCCACCGTGGCCACCGTGGCCAGTGGTGTCCGTGTGGAGCCCCTGCACTGGGTCCCGGACGCGTTCGATGATCGGTACCGGGGCTGCGGCGATGCCATGAGCGCCATCCTGGAGAACCTGAGCGACGCCGAGCTCCGGCACAACCAGAACCTGACCCGGCTCTGGGACCAGGCCACGGCCGAGTGGTTCCGCCGCAGGTCCCGAGACCCCTCCCGAGAGCCCTCCCGAGAGCCCTCCCGAGAGCCGTCCCGAGAGCCCTCCCGAGACCCCTCCCGAGAGCCCTCCCGAGACCCCTCCCGAGAGCCCTCCCGAGACCCCTCCCGAGAGCCCTCCCGAGACCCCTCCCGAGACCCCTCCCGAGAGCCCTCCCGAGACCCCTCCCGAGAGCCCTCCCGAAACCCCTCCCGAGACCCCTCCCGAGACCCCTCCCGAGACCCCTCCCGAGACCCCTCCCGAGAGCCCTCCCGAGACCCCTCCCGAGACCCCTCCCGAGACCCCTCCCGAGACCCCTCCCGAGAGCCCTCCCGAGACCCCTCCCGAGAGCCCTCCCGAGAGCCCTCCCGAGACCCCTCCCGAGAGCCCTCCCGAGACCCCTCCCGAGAGCCCTCCCGAAACCCCTCCCGAGACCCCTCCCGAGACCCCTCCCGAGAGCCCTCCCGAGACCCCTCCCGAGAGCCGTCCCCTCTGAGCCCGGCCCAGGCCATCGCTCTCCTGGCCCTCACCATGGAGGAGCCCAGCGCGGGGTTCCACGCGGCCACGCGCCACGCCGGGATCTCCAGCCGGGAATACCGGGATGGATTCCACTTCAAAGCTCTGCATTTCCTGCTCAGCGAGGCCCTGCGGAGGCTGTGGGACCCCCGGCGCTGCCACCGGGGGTTCCGGGGGTTCGGGGATGTCTGGCTGGACGCCTGGCCCGGCCGCGCCGTCAGGTTTGGTCAGTTCATGGTGACATCGCTGAGCCCGGAGGTGGCCCAGGGTCAGGGGAACGTCACCTTGCTCCAGGTGAACACCTGCCATGGAGCCATCATCCAGAACTTCTCCTACAACCCCGGCGAGCAGCAGCTGCTGGTGCCACCCTTCGAGACCTTCCAGGTCACCAAAGTCACCCGGGAAGGGAAATCAGTGAGGATCCACCTCAAATCCACCGGGACCTTCAGCACGTACAACTGCGAGTGGCTGCGAGGTGACAGCGTGGGGACACCGGGGACACGGCCTGGGCTGGGGACAGGGACCCCTGGGATTGGGGACAGAGACCCCCAGGGATGGGGACAGGGACCCCCGGGGATGGGGACAGGGACCCCCGGGGATGGGGACAGGGACCCCTGGGGACACCAGGGACACGGCCTGGGGTGGGGACAGGGACCCCCGGGGATGGGGACAGGGACCCCCGGGGATGGGGACACCCATTGGGATGAGGGGACAAGGACCCCCGGGGATGGGGACAGGGACCCCTGGAATGGGGACAGGGACGCCCGGGGACACCGGGGACATGGCCTGGGGTGAGGACAGGGACCCCCAGGGTTGGGACACTCCCTGGGGCTGGGGACACTCCCTGAGGTGATAGAGACCCCTGGGACTGGGGACACCCATTGGGGGGAGGGGACAGAGACCCCCAGGACTGGGGACACTCCCTGGGGTGGGGACAGGGACCCCCGGGATTGGGGACACCCATTGGGGTGGGGGGACAGGGACCCCCGGGGATGGGGACAGGGACCCCTGGGACAGGGGACATGGCCTGGGGTGGGGACAGGGACCCCCGGGATTGGGAACACCCATTGGGGTGGGGGGACAGGGACCCCCGGGACTGGGGACAGGGCACAGGGACCTCGCTGTGGCCCCCTCTGACCCCCACACCCCCAGACCCCCCAGACCCCCCCTGACCCCCTGCATGGCCCCTGAGCCCCCTCTTTGTGTCCCCAGGTGGGAGCCTGCCCAGCCACCCCCCCCACCTCGGGGGGCTTCTCCTGGCCACCGTGGCCATGGCAGCGGCCAGCGGAACCCTCTGAGCCATGAGGCCACCGAGGTCAGCGAGGTCTTGGGGGCCACTGTGGCCACCCTGAGCACAAAGGCCACCAGGACCCCCAGGGAAATGAAGCCACCGAGGCCACCGTGGTCACTTTGGCCAGGGTGGCCATTGATGCCACTGGGGTCATTTGGGCCACTGCGGCCACTTGAGTCACCAATGTTGCCGTGGCCATGGTGGCCACCGCGGTCACTTTGGCCACTCTGACCACTGTGACCACTGTGGCCACCATGGCCACAGAGAGCACCTGAGCCGTGAAGCCACCGCAGCCACCGTGACCACCGTGGCCACCAAGCCCTCCAAGCTGACCCAGGCCACTCTGGCCACCACAGCCACTCTGGCCACCGTGGCCACTGCAGCTCCCGAGGCCACAGAGGCCACCACGACCACTGTGACCCCTCTGACCCCTGGGGTCACCATCGCTGGCCACCCTGGACATTGGGACCACTGGGGTCACCATCGCTGTCCCCATGGTCACCATGGCCATTATGGCCACCGTGACCCGTGAGGCCACCATGGTCACTGAACCTGCTGAGGTCACCGTGGTCATTGTGGTCACCAAGGCCAATGTGGTCATTGTGGTCATCGAGGTCACCCTGGCCACTGTGGTCATTGGGGCCACTGTGGTCACTGAACCTGCTGAGGCCACCATGGCCACTGTGGTCATCAAGGCCACCCCGGTCACTGTGGTCATTGAGGGCACCGTGGCCAGCACAGCCCCTGTGGCCCCCGTGGTCACCACAAGTCCCCGTTCCACCCCCAAGGACCAAGAGCCCCAAACCTGGCCGGGGGTGAAGTTAAACCAAACCAGGTGGAACCTCGGGCTCCGAAGCCAGAAGGAGATTTTATAATATTTTATCATATTTTATCATATTTTATCATATTTTATCATATTTTATCATATTTTATCATATTATTTTATCATATTATTTTATCATATTTTATAATATTCTATCATATTCTATAATATTTTAATAACATTTTATAATATGTTATAATATTTTATCATATTTAAACATATTTTATCATATTTTACCACATTATTTTATCATATTTTATAATATTTTTATAATATTTTATAGTATTTTATCATATTATTTTATAATATTTTATCATATTTTACCATATTTTATCATAATTACAGAAGGGGAAATCTCGGGGAGGCCTCGAGGGGCAGCGCTGCCTCACGGAGGGGCTGAGTGGCCTTGGGGACAAGCGGTGAAACAGAGAAATTAAGAATTAGGAAGAAATGCTTGACTAAAAGGGGAGTTTGACAAAAAACCAGACCCTGGCACCGTAATCCACAAGAACTGGGAAAAGGGTCGGGTCGGACTGCAAGATGAGATAAGGAGCTGGAATACACAAACAAGATGCAAAGACAAAGGCAGCACAGGATAAAGGAAATTCCTCGGACCCTGAGGCGGAGGGAATGGATTTGAGGTCCCAAAAAGCGGCCAAAGGACTGCAAGGGGCACGGAGCTAATTGTGAAATGCAGTGAGGACAGGCGGGGTTAGGAAATAAATATGTAATAGGTGTGAACCTGCTCTGTAAAGGATAAAAAGGGAAAACCCCAATCGAAAAGGTGTGCGTGGGTTTTGGAGGAGATATCCCTGGGCAATTCAGTGCTGAATAAATTCATACCTGATCCTGGAACTGCTCTGTGAGTTACAGAGTTCCTTTTATTCCACAAATCAGCTGCTCTCAGGATCCCACCCTGCTGCCTCGGTTTATTTTTGTCACCCCCTCCCCTGCACCTGCTGCTGTGCCCATCGCACCCCGAGGCTGTGTGTGTGTCCCCCTCGGGGATCCCCGGGGCTGGCCCTGTGTCCCTCTGTGTCCCCCTGTGTCCCCCTGTGTCCCTCTGTGTCCCCCTGTGTCCCCCTGTGTCCCCCTGTGTCCCTCTGTGTCCCCCTGTGTCCCTCTGTGTCCCTCTGTGTCCCCCTGTGTCCCCCTGTGTCCCCAGGGCTGGCTCTGTGTCCCTCTGTGTCCCTCTGTGTCCCTCTGTGTCCCCCAGTGTCCCTCTGTGTCCCCCTGTGTCCCCCTGTGTCCCCAGGGCTGGCTCTGTGTCCCCCTGTGTCCCCCTGTGTCCCTGTGTCCCCCTGTGTCCCCAGGGCTGGCTCTGTGTCCCCGTGTCCCTCTGTGTCCCTCTGTGTCCCCCAGTGTCCCTCTGTGTCCCCCTGTGTCCCCAGGGCTGGCTCTGTGTCCCCGTGTCCCCCTGTGTCCCTCTGTGTCCCCGTGTCCCTCTGTGTCCCCCTGTGTCCCCCTGTGTCCCCAGGGCTGGCTCTGTGTCCCCGTGTCCCTCTGTGTCCCTCTGTGTCCCCCAGTGTCCCTCTGTGTCCCCCTGTGTCCCCCTGTGTCCCCAGGGCTGGCTCTGTGTCCCCGTGTCCCTCTGTGTCCCTCTGTGTCCCTCTGTGTGGCTCTGTGTCCCTCTGTGTCCCTCTGTGTCCCCGTGTCCCTCTGTGTCCCTGTGTCCCCAGGGCTGGCTCTGTGTCCCTCTGTGTCCCTCTGTGTCCCCGGGGGTGTCCCGGTCACTTCAGGGGGTTCCCGGTGGCACTGGGGGTGTCACAGTCACTCCGGAGGGGTCACAGGGGGGTCACAGGGGTGTCAGGGTGACACTGGGGGGCTCAGGGTGACACTGGGGGTGTCCCGGCCACTCCGGGGGGGTCCCGGGGGGTCCTGGAGGTGTCACGGTGACACCGGGGGGTCCCGGGGGGGTCCGGGTGACACCGGGGGGGTCCCGGGTGTGTCACGGTGACACCGGGGGGTCCCGGGGGTGTCACGGGGGGGTCCCTGGGGTGTCGTGGTCACTCCGGGGGGGTTCGGGTGACACCGGGGGGCCCGGGGGGTCCCGGTCACTCCAGGGGTGTCCAGGTGACACCGGGGGGTCCCGGGTGTGTCCCGGGGGTGTCCCGGGGGGTCCCGGGGGTGTTCCGGGGGGTCCCGGGGGGGTCCCGGGGGTGTCCCGGGGGTGTCCCGGGGGTGTTCCGGGGGGTCCCGGGGGGGTCCCGGGGGTGTCCCGGGGGGTCCCGGGGGGTTCCCGGTGGTTTTTTTTCCGCCGTTTTTGTGTTTTCCTTTCGCTTTCGGCCGCGCTTTTCCTTTCGCTTCTGGAGGCGGCGACAGCGGGGACAGAGCGGCGACAGCGAGGTGACAACGGGGGGGGGGTCCCGGTCACTCCGGGGGGCTCAGGGTGACACCGGGGGGGGTCCAGGGGGGCTCAGGGTGACACCGAGGTGACACCGGGGGGGTCACAGGGGGGTCCCGGTCACTCCGGGGAGCTCAGGGTGACACCGAGGTGACACCGGGGGGGGTCCAGGGGGGCTCAGGGTGACACCGGGGGGCTCAGGGTGACACCGAGGTGACACCGGGGGGGTCACGGGAGGTCACAGGGTGACACCGGGGGGGTCCCGGTCACTCCGGGGGGCTCAGGGTGACACCGGGGGGGGTCCAGGGGGGCTCAGGGTGACACCGAGGTGACACCGGGGGGGTCACGGGAGGTCACAGGGGGGTCCCGGTCACTCTGGGGAGCTCAGGGTGACACCGAGGTGACACCGGGGGGGTCACGGGAGGTCACAGGGTGACACCGGGAGGGTCCCGGTCACTCCGGGGGGCTCAGGGTGACACCGAGGTGACACCGGGGGGGGTCCAGGGGGGCTCAGGGTGACACCGGGGGGCTCAGGGTGACACCGAGGTGACACCGGGGGGGTCACGGGAGGTCACAGGGTGACACCGGGGGGGTCCCGGTCACTCCGGGGGGCTCAGGGTGACACCGAGGTGACACCGGGGGGGTCACGGGAGGTCACAGGGGGGTCCCCAGCTCTGTCACTTTCCGTGTCACCTCCTGTGTCACCTCCTGTGTCACCTCCTGTGTCACCTCCTGCACCCGGGGGGGGGCGGCTGCGAGCAGGGTGGGGACAGGAGGGGACAGAGGGGACAGGAGGGGACAGGAGGGGACAGGAGAGGACAGGAGGGGACAGGAGGGGACAGGAGGGGACAGAGGGGACAGAGGGGATAGAGGGGACAGGAGGGGACAGGAGGGGACAGGAGGGGACAGAGGGGACAGGAGGGGACAGAGGGACAGAGGGGACAGAGGTCTTAAAAACGAGATTCACTTAATAAATTCTAAAAAGAATTTAATATAAATAAAAAGACAATGAGGAGACAAAAGGAATAAAGCAAAGGGTTAAAAGGGCCGGGAGCCCTGGTGAGTTGCCAGGATCACCCCTGGTATCTTGGGGACACTCTTTTTATCCCCCCCTGCTGTGAGGGGTTAATGCACATCCAAACCTGTCCCCTCCCTGCTTCTGCCTCCTTAGATCATGCTTTACACAACTTATTTTTCTGCTGGTCAGCATTATTCTTGCTGATGAGCATTATTTTGGAGTTTGGTTTCGTTTTTCTTGCAAATGGTCATTGTTGATAAGAGTCCAGCCCCCGTCATCCTTCCTCTGAGGGTATCTGGGCTTCGTCTCTTCCACTGATAACAGTTTGGGCTCTGTTGTTCTTCTCCTGATAACAGTTTGGGCTCTGTTCTTCTCCTGATAACAGTTTGGGCTCTGTTGTTCTTCTCCTGATAACAGTTTGGGCTCTGTTCTTCTCCTGATAACAGTTTGGGCTCTGTTCTTCTCCTGATAACAGTTTGGGCTCTGTTCTTCTCCTGATAACAGTTTGGGCTCTGTTCTTCTCCTGATAACAGTTTGGGCTCTGTTCTTCTCCTGATAACAGTTTGGGCTCTGTTGTTCTCTGATAACAGTTTGGGTTCTGTTCTTCTCCTGATAACAGTTTGGGCTCTGTTGTTCTTCTCCTGATAACAGTTTGGGCTCTGTTGTTCTCCTGATAACAGTTTGGGCTCTGTTGTTCTCCTGATAACAGTTTGGGCTCTCTTGTTCTCTGATAACAGTTTGGGCTCTGTTGTTCTTCTCCTGATAACAGTTTGGGCTCTGTTGTTCTCCTGATAACAGTTTGGGCTCTGTTGTTCTCCTGATAACAGTTTGGGCTCTCTTGTTCTCTGATAACAGTTTGGGCTCTGTTGTTCTTCTCCTGATAACAGTTTGGGCTCTGTTGTTCTTCTCCTGATAACAGTTTGGGCTCTGTTGTTCTTCTCCTGATAACAGTTTGGGCTCTGTTGTTCTTCTCCTGATAACAGTTTGGGCTCTATGATTCTTCTCCTGATAACAGTTTGGGCTCTGTTCTTCTCCTGATAACAGTTTGGGCTCTGTTGTTCTTCTCCTGATAACAGTTTGGGCTCTGTTGTTCTCCTGATAACAGTTTGGGCTCTGTTGTTCTTCTCCTGATAACAGTTTGGGCTCTATGATTCTTCTCCTGATAACAGTTTGGGCTCTGTTCTTCTCCTGATAACAGTTTGGGCTCTGTTCTTCTCCTGATAACAGTTTGGGCTCTGTTCTTCTCCTGATAACAGTTTGGGCTCTGTTGTTCTCCTGATAACAGTTTGGGCTCTGTTGTTCTTCTCCTGATAACAGTTTGGGCTCTGTTCTTCTCCTGATAACAGTTTGGGCTCTGTTGTTCTTCTCCTGATAACAGTTTGGGCTCTGTTCTTCTCCTGATAACAGTTTGGGCTCTATGGTTCTTCTCCTGATAACAGTTTGGGCTCTGTTCTTCTCCTGATAACAGTTTGGGCTCTGTTGTTCTTCTCCTGATAACAGTTTGGGCTCTGTTGTTCTCCTGATAACAGTTTGGGCTCTGTTCTTCTCCTGATAACAGTTTGGGCTCTGTTCTTCTCCTGATAACAGTTTGGGCTCTGTTGTTCTTCTCCTGATAACAGTTTGGGCTCTGTTCTTCTCCTGATAACAGTTTGGGCTCTGTTCTTCTCCTGATAACAGTTTGGGCTCTGTTCTTCTCCTGATAACAGTTTGGGCTCTGTTGTTCTTCTCCTGATCACAGTTTGGGCTCTGTTGTTCTTCTCCTGATAACAGTTTGGGCTCTATGGTTCTTCTCCTGATAACAGTTTGGGCTCTGTTCTTCTCCTGATAACAGTTTGGGCTCTGTTCTTCTCCTGATAACAGTTTGGGCTCTATGGTTCTTCTCCTGATAACAGTTTGGGCTCTGTTGTTCTTCTCCTGATAACAGTTTGGGCTCTGTTCTTCTCCTGATAACAGTTTGGGCTCTGTTGTTCTTCTCCTGATAACAGTTTGGGCTCTATGGTTCTTCTCCTGATAACAGTTTGGGCTCTGTTGTTCTTCTCCTGATAACAGTTTGGGTTCTGTTCTTCTCCTGATAACAGTTTGGGCTCAGTTCTTCTCCTGATAACAGTTTGGGCTCTGTTGTTCTTCTCCTGATAACAGTTTGGGCTCTGTTCTTCTCCTGATAACAGTTTGGGCTCTGTTCTTCTCCTGATAACAGTTTGGGCTCTGTTCTTCTCCTGATAACAGTTTGGGCTCTGTTCTTCTCCTGATAACAGTTTGGGCTCTGTTCTTCTCCTGATAACAGTTTGGACTCTGTTCTTCTCCTGATAACAGTTTGGGCTCTGTTGTTCTTCTCCTGATAACAGTTTGGGCTCAGTTCTTCTCCTGATAACAGTTTGGGCTCTGTTGTTCTTCTCCTGATAACAGTTTGGGCTCTGTTGTTCTTCTCCTGATAACAGTTTGGGCTCTGTTCTTCTCCTGATAACAGTTTGGGCTCTGTTGTTCTCTGATAACAGTTTGGGCTCTGTTGTTCTTCTCCTGATAACAGTTTGGGCTCTGTTGTTCTTCTCCTGATAACAGTTTGGGCTCTGTTCTTCTCCTGATCACAGTTTGGGCTCTGTTCTTCTCCTGATAACAGTTTGGGCTCTGTTCTTCTCCTGATAACAGTTTGGGCTCTGTTGTTCTTCTCCTGATAACAGTTTGGGCTCTGTTCTTCTCCTGATAACAGTTTGGGCTCTGTTGTTCTTCTCCTGATCACAGTTTGGGCTCAGTTCTTCTCCTGATAACAGTTTGGGCTCTGTTCTTCTCCTGATAACAGTTTGGGCTCTGTTGTTCTTCTCCTGATAACAGTTTGGGCTCAGTTCTTCTCCTGATAACAGTTTGGGCTCTGTTCTTCTCCTGATAACAGTTTGGGCTCTGTTGTTCTTCTCCTGATAACAGTTTGGGCTCTGTTCTTCTCCTGATAACAGTTTGGGCTCTGTTGTTCTTCTCCTGATAACAGTTTGGGCTCTGTTCTTCTCCTGATAACAGTTTGGGCTCTGTTGTTCTCCTGATAACAGTTTGGGCTCTGTTGTTCTTCTCCTGATAACAGTTTGGGCTCTGTTCTTCTCCTGATAACAGTTTGGGCTCTGTTCTTCTCCTGATAACAGTTTGGGCTCTGTTGTTCTTCTCCTGATAACAGTTTGGGCTCTGTTGTTCTTCTCCTGATAACAGTTTGGGCTCTGTTCTTCTCCTGATAACAGTTTGGGCTCTGTTGTTCTCTGATAACAGTTTGGGCTCTGTTCTTCTCCTGATAACAGTTTGGGCTCTGTTGTTCTTCTCCTGATCACAGTTTGGGCTCTGTTCTTCTCCTGATAACAGTTTGGGCTCTGTTGTTCTTCTCCTGATAACAGTTTGGGCTCTGTTGTTCTTCTCCTGATAACAGTTTGGGCTCTGTTGTTCTTCTCCTGATAACAGTTTGGGCTCTGTTGTTCTCCTGATAACAGTTTGGGTTCTGTTCTTCTCCTGATCACAGTTTGGGCTCTGTTCTTCTCCTGATAACAGTTTGGGCTCTGTTCTTCTCCTGATAACAGTTTGGGCTCTGTTGTTCTCCTGATAACAGTTTGGGTTCTGTTCTTCTCCTGATCACAGTTTGGGCTCTGTTCTTCTCCTGATAACAGTTTGGGCTCTGTTGTTCTTCTCCTGATAACAGTTTGGGCTCTGTTCTTCTCCTGATAACAGTTTGGGCTCTGTTGTTCTCTGATAACAGTTTGGGCTCTGTTGTTCTTCTCCTGATAACAGTTTGGGCTCTGTTGTTCTTCTCCTGATAACAGTTTGGGTTCTGTTCTTCTCCTGATAACAGTTTGGGCTCTGTTCTTCTCCTGATAACAGTTTGGGCTCTGTTGTTCTCCGATAACAGTTTGGGCTCTGTTGTTCTTCTCCTGATAACAGTTTGGGCTCTGTTGTTCTTCTCCTGATAACAGTTTGGGCTCTGTTGTTCTTCTCCTGATAACAGTTTGGGCTCTGTTGTTCTTCTCCTGATAACAGTTTGGGTTCTGTTGTTCTTCTCCTGATAACAGTTTGGGCTCTGTTGTTCTTCTCCTGATCACAGTTTGGGTTCTGTTGTTCTTCTCCTGATAACAGTTTGGGCTCTGTTGTTCTTCTCCTGATAACAGTTTGGGCTCTCTGGGGTTTCCTTGCCTTGTACCTGGGAAATTCTTTTAAGCTTTATGACTTGTTAGTAAGAAAAAAGTACATCCAGAGCTAAAATGTATTTAACATATCAGATTCATCTGCGAAAGCCAATAACACAATACAAATTGATAACAGAGGGGACAGAGGGGACAGAGGGGACAGAGGGGACAGAGGGGACAGAGGGGACAGAGGGACAGGAGGGGACAGAGGGACAGGAGGGGACAGGAGGGGACAGAGGGGACAGAGGGGACAGAGGGACAAAGGGACAGAGGGGACAGGAGGGGACTGAGGGACAGGAGGGGACAGGAGGGGACAGGAGGGGACAGAGGGACAGGAGGGGACAGAGGGGACAGAGGGGACAATTGGGGACAGGAGGGGACAGGAGGGGACAGGAGGGGACAGGAGGGGACAGAGGGACAGAGGGGACAGAGGGGACAGGAGGGGACAGAGGGGACAGGAGGGGACACAGGGGACAGAGGGGACAGAGGGGACAGGAGGGGACAGGAGGGGACAGAGGGGACAGGAGGGGACAGAGGGGACAGAGGGGACAGAGGGGACAGGAGGGGACAGAGGGGACAGGAGGGGACAGAGGGACAGGAGGGGACAGGAGGGGACACAGGGGACAGGAGGGAACAGGAGGGGACAGGAGGGAACAGGAGGGGACAGGAGGGGACAGAGGGGACAGAGGGGACAGGAGGGGACACAGGGGACAGAGGGGACAGAGGGGACAATTGGGGACAGGAGGGGACAGGAGGGGACAATTGCGGACAATTGGGGACAGGAACAGCCCGGGCTCCCCCCGGGGACACCTGGACAGGTGAGGGTGACACAGAGCTGTCACCGCCCCTCCCCCAGTGCCACCACAGCCCCTCCCCCTTCCTCGGGGCTACCGGCAGAACCGGTCCGGTGGCCCGGGGGTGGCCCGGGGGGTGGCCACGGTGACCTCGGGGGTGGCTCGGGGGGTGGCCACGGTGGCCACGCAGGGGGACAGGAACGCGGCCGGGCGGATGTTTTGTCACTGTCGCCTGTCACCCGGCTGGCCTGGCAGCCCCGGTAGCCACCCCCGGTAGCCACCCGCGGTAGCCACTCCCGGTAGCCACTCCCGGTAGCCACCCCCGGTAGCCACACTCGGTAGCCACTCCCGGTAGCCACTCACAGCAGCCACCCCCGGTAGCCACTCCCGGTAGCCACTCCCGGTAGCCACACTCGGTAGCCACCCCCGGTAGCCACCCCCGGTAGCCACCCCCGGTAGCCACTCCCGGTAGCCACCCTCTATAGCCAGCCCCGGTAGCCACCCCCGGTAGCCACTCACGGTAGCCACCCCCGGTAGCCACTCCCGGTAGCCACTCCCGGTGGCCACTCCCGGTAGCCACCCCCGGTAGCCACTCCTGGCCGGGACAGGCCAGCCCGGGCAGGTGGAGGTGGCCACGGTGGCGAGTGGAGGTGAGGGGTGGGGACAGGGACAGGGACAGGTCACTGACCCCTTGGGTGGACACTGGGGGACACTGGGGACACTGGGGTGGACACTGGGGTGGACACTGCACTGACCCCTTGGGTGGACACTGGGGACACTGGGGTGGACACTGAGGGGACACTGGGGTGGACACTGCACTGACCCCTTGGGTGGACGCTGGGGGACACTGGGGACACTGGGGACACTGGGACTGACCCCTTGGGGGACACTGGGTGGACACTGGGGATGCTGGGGACACTGGGATGGACACTTCACTGACCCCTGGGTGGACACTGGGGGACACTGGGGGGGACATTGGGGACACTGGAGGACACTGGGGACATTGGCACTGACCCCTTGGGTGGACACTGGGGGGACACTGGGGGACACTGGGGACACTGGGGACACTGGGACTGACCCCTGGGTGGACACTGGGGGACACTGGGGGGACACTGGGGGACACTGGGGACACTGGGGACACTGGGACTGACCCCTGGGTGGACACTGGAGGACACTGAGTGGACACTGGGGACACTGGGGGACACTGGGGTGGACACTGGGACTGACCCCTTGGGTGGACACTTGCGACCAGTGACCCCAGTAGTGACCCCAGTGACCCCCGTGTCCAGCACCAGCCCACGCCCAGGTGAGGTTCTCCTGCCCAGGTGAGGTTCTCCAGCCCAGGTGAGGTGTCTCTGCCCAGGTGAGGTGTCTCTGTCCAGGTGAGGTGTCTCTGCCCAGGTGAGGTGTCTCTCCCCAGGTGAGGTTCTCCTGCCCAGGTGAGGTTCTCCAGCCCAGGTGAGGTGTCTCTGGCCCAGGTGAGGTTCTCCAGCCCAGGTGAGGTGTCTCTGGCCCAGGTGAGGTTCTCCTGCCCAGGTGAGGTTCTCCTGCCCAGGTGAGGTTCTCCAGCCCAGGTGAGGTGTCTCTCCCCAGGTGAGGTTCTCCTGCCCAGGTGAGGTGTCTCTGCCCAGGTGAGGTTCTCCAGCCCAGGTGAGGTGTCTCTGCCCAGGTGAGGTGTCTCTGCCCAGGTGAGGTTCTCCTGCCCAGGTGAGGTTCTCCAGCCCAGGTGAGGTGTCTCTGCCCAGGTGAGGTTCTCCAGCCCAGGTGAGGTGTCTCTGCCCAGGTGAGGTGTCTCTGGCCCAGGTGAGGTGTCTCTGCCCAGGTGAGGTGTCTCTGGCCCAGGTGAGGTGTCTCTGGCCCAGGTGAGGTTCTCCTGCCCAGGTGAGGTTCTCCTGCCCAGGTGAGGTTCTCCAGCCCAGGTGAGGTGTCTCTGCCCCAGGTGAGGTGTCTCTGCCCAGGTGAGGTTCTCCTGCCCAGGTGAGGTTCTCCAGCCCAGGTGAGGTGTCTCTGCCCAGGTGAGGTGTCTCTGTCCAGGTGAGGTGTCTCTGCCCAGGTGAGGTGTCTCTGCCCAGGTGAGGTTCTCCTGCCCAGGTGAGGTGTCTCTGCCCAGGTGAGGTGTCTCTGCCCAGGTGAGGTTCTCCAGCCCAGGTGAGGTGTCTCTGCCCAGGTGAGGTGTCTCTGCCCAGGTGAGGTTCTCCTGCCCAGGTGAGGTTCTCCTGCCCAGGTGAGGTTCTCCTGCCCAGGTGAGGTGTCTCTGCCCAGGTGAGGTTCTCCAGCCCAGGTGAGGTGTCTCTGCCCAGGTGAGGTGTCTCTGGCCCAGGTGAGGTGTCTCTGGCCCAGGTGAGGTTCTCCTGCCCAGGTGAGGTTCTCCAGCCCAGGTGAGGTGTCTCTGCCCAGGTGAGGTTCTCCAGCCCAGGTGAGGTGTCTCTGCCCAGGTGAGGTGTCTCTGGCCCAGGTGAGGTGTCTCTGGCCCAGGTGAGGTTCTCCTGCCCAGGTGAGGTGTCTCTGGCCCAGGTGAGGTTCTCCAGCCCAGGTGAGGTTCTCCAGCCCAGGTGAGGTGTCTCTGCCCAGGTGAGGTGTCTCTGCCCAGGTGAGGTGTATCTCCCCAGGTGAGGTGTCTCTGCCCAGGTGAGGTTCTCCAGCCCAGGTGAGGTTCTCCAGCCCAGGTGAGGTTCTCCTGCCCAGGTGAGGTGTCTCTGCCCAGGTGAGGTGTCTCTGCCCAGGTGAGGTGTATCTCCCCAGGTGAGGTTCTCCTGCCCAGGTGAGGTGTCTCTGCCCAGGTGAGGTGTCTCTGCCCAGGTGAGGTGTCACTGCCCAGGTGAGGTGTCTCTGCCCAGGTGAGGTGTCTCTGCCCAGGTGAGGTGTCACCAGCCTTGCCAGGAACCTGTCAGACCAGCTCGGCCGGATGGGACTCACCTGACCACGCTCAGGAGCCGGAACTCACCTGACCGGGACTCACCTGGTCGGGATCTGGGGGCGGAACTCACCTGGACGGGATCTGGGGGCGGAACTCACCTGGACAGGATCAGAGACTGGGACTCACCTGTCTGGGACTCACCTGGACAGAATCAGGAGCTGGGACTCACCTGGACAGGATCAGGAGCTGGGCCTCACCTGGCTGGGACTCACCTGGAGAGGATCAGAGACTGGGCCTCACCTGGACAGGATCAGGGACCAGAACTCACCTGTCTGGGACTCACCTGGACAGGATCAGGAGCTGGGACTCACCTGGACAGGATCAGGGGACTCACCTGGACAGGACTCACCTGGCTGGGCTCAGGGACCGGGGCTCACCTGGCTGGGACTCACCTGGCTGGGCTCAGGGGCTGGAATTCACCTGGCCATGACTCATCTGGACAGGTTCAGGGACCAGGACTCACCTGGACAGGATCAGAGGATTCACCTGGCTGGGCTCAGGGGCTGGGACTCACCTGGACAGGACTCACCTGGACAAGATCAGGGACCAGGACTCACCTGGACAGGACTCAACTGGTCAGGATCAGGGGACTCACCTGACTGGGACTCACCTGGACAGGACTCACCTGGACAGGCTCAGGGGACTCACCTGGGCAGGATCAGGGACCAGAACTCACCTGGACAGGATCAGGGGACTCACCTGGACAGGCTCAGGGACCAGGACTCACCTGGACAGGATCAGAGACTGGGACTCACCTGGACAGGATCCGGGGCCAGGACTCACCTGGCCATGACTCACCTGGCCAGAACTCACCTGGACAGGATCAGGAGCTGGGACTCACCTGGACAGGACTCACCTGGCCAGAACTCACCTGGACAGGATCAGGAGCTGGGACTCACCTGGACAGGACTCACCTGGCTGGGCTCAGGGGCTGGAACTCACCTGGACAGGATCAGGGACCAGGACTCACCTGTCCAGACTCAGGGACCAGGGTTCACCTGGACAGGACTCACCTGGACAGGATCAGGGGACTCACCTGACTGGGACTCACCTGGACAGGATCAGGGACCAGAACTCACCTGGACATGATCAGGAGCTGGGACTCACCTGGACAGGATCAGGGGACTCACCTGGCTGGGCCTCACCTGTCCAGACTCAGGGACCAGGGTTCACCTGGCCAGGACTCACCTGGCCGGGCTCAGGGGCCGGAACTCACCTGGTCATGACTCACCTGGACAGGCTCAGAGGACTCACCTGGCTGGGATTCACCTGGACAAGATCAGGAGCTGGGCCTCACCTGGCCGGGACTCACCTGGACAGGACTCAGGGACCAGGGTTCACCTGGCTGGAACTCACCTGGACAGGACCAGGACCAGAACTCACCTGGACAGGATCAGAGGACTCACCTGGCTGGGACTCACCTGTCCAGACTCAGGGACCAGGACTCACCTGGACAGGATCAGAGACCAGGACTCACCTGGACAGGATCAGAGGACTCACCTGGCTGGGCCTCACCTGTCCAGACTCAGGGACCAGGACTCACCTGTCTCCTGACCCCCCCCAAGCCCCAGGCCAGGTGAGGGGGTCCCGGGGGGTCCCTGGGGGCTCAGGTGCCACCACCGTGGGGGAGGGGAAGGGACGGGAGCGGCTCCTCCGGGCCGGACCCACCTGAGGGGGTCCCGGGGGGGGGGGGAGGGGTGGTCCCGTGGGGGGAGGGGTCCCGTGCCCCTCCCCCCCTCCCGGGGGGACAGGTGACATTCCCGAGGACAGGTGACATTCCCGGGGGGGACAGGTGACATTTCCGGGGGGACAGGTGACATTGGAGGGGACAGGTGACATTGGAGGGGACAGATGACATTCCCGGGGGGGACAGGTGACATTCCCGGGGACAGGTGACATTCCCGGGAGGTTCCCACGGTGGCCGGAGGGGGGAGGGGCAGCTCCCGGCCGCGGGAATTTCCCGCGGTGGTGGCCGGGGTGGGGGAGGGGCTGCGGCCAGGTGAGGTTCCCACGGGGGTTTGGGGGGTGGGGGAGGGGAATTTCCCACGGTGATGGTTGGAGTGGGGGAGGGGCTCCGGCCAGGTGAGTTTCCCACGGGGGTTTGGGGGGTGGGGGAGGGGAATTTCCCACGGTGGTGGCCGGGGTGGGGGAGGGGGCGTCGCTCCGAGTTTCCTGCGGTGAGCGGGTGACCACAGTGACCACTGAGTGACCACTGAGTGACCACAGTGACCACAGTGACCACTGAGTGACCACTGAGTGACCACAGTGACTGGCTGACCACAGGGACCAGGTGACCACAGTGACCACAGTGACCACATGGACCGAGTGACCACAGTGACCACAGTGACCACAGTGACCACTGAATGACCACTGAGTGGCCACAGTGACCACAGGGACCGGGTGACCACAGTGACCACAGTGACCACAGTGACCACAGTGACCACAGTGACCACAGGGACCACAGTGACCACAGTGACCACAGTGACCACTGTGTGACCACTGAGTGACCACAGTGACCACAGTGACCACAGTGACCACAGGGACCACAGGGACCGGCTGACAACAGGGACTGAGTGACCACAGGGACCAGAGGGACCAGAGCGACCACAGTGACCACAGTGACCGAGTGACCACAGTGACCACAGTGACCACAGGGACCACAGTGACCGAGTGACCACAGTGACCACAGTGACCACAGTGACCGAGTGACCACAGTGACCACAGTGACCACAGGGACCACAGTGACCGAGTGACCACAGTGACCACAGGGACCACAGGGACCACAGTGACCGAGTGACCACAGTGACCACAGTGACCACAGGGACCACAGGGACCACAGTGACCAGCTGACCACAGTGACCGGCTGACCACAGTGACCACAGGGACCACAGGGACCACAGTGACCACAGGGACTGGGTGACCACAGTGACCACAGTGACCAGAGTGACCACAGGGACCACAGTGACCACAGTGACCACAGGGACCACAGGGACCACAGTGACCACAGTGACCACAGTGACCACAGGGACCGGGTGACCACAGTGACCACAGTGACCACTGAGTGACCACTGAGTGACCACAGTGACCACAGTGACCACTGAGTGACCATTGAGTGACCACAGTGACCACTGAGTGACCACAGTGACCACAGTGACCACAGGGACCACAGGGACCACTGAGTGACCACAGTGACCACAGTGACCACAGTGACCACAGGGACCACAGTGACCGAGTGACCACAGTGACCACAGTGACCACAGGGACCACAGTGACCACAGTGACCACAGTGACCACAGTGACCGGCTGACCACAGTGACCACAGGGACCACAGGGACCACAGTGACCACAGTGACCGAGTGACCACAGTGACCACAGGGACCACAGGGACCACAGTGACTGAGTGACCACAGTGACCACAGGGACCACAGGGACCACAGTGACCAGCTGACCACAGTGACCGGCTGACCACAGTGACCACAGGGACCACAGGGACCACAGTGACCACAGGGACTGGGTGACCACAGGGACCACAGTGACCAGAGGGACCACTGAGTGACCACTGAGTGACCACAGTGACCACAGTGACCAGGATGGGGAGGGGGTCTCACTCTGAGTTCCCTGGGGGTCCTGGGGGTCTCACTCTGGGTTCCCGGGGGTCCCTCTGCCGGTTCTCGCGTGTCCCTCTCCGTCCGGGGACCCTCCCGGTGACACTGACCGCTCCGCTGTCCCCTCCCCCTCACCGCCATCTCCCCCCACAGGTCCCACCGACCCCACCTGAGCCCCCCGACCGGACCCAGGAGCCCCCCAGGACCCCCCGGCCATGCCGTGGCCACCTCCGTCCACTCTGCCCGACACCCCCTTCCCCAACCTGGCTGTGGCCGTGGTGGCCGCGGTGGCCGAAGCTCTGCTGGCCCCCGGCTACTGGTCACTGGACCATCTGCTGTCCCTGCAGCCCACCACGGCCCAGCGGGCGAGCTGGCGGCGCCACCGGGCCGGTCACTGCCTGGCTGTGGCCACCAGGCTGGTGGTGGCACCGGTGCTGGTTCTGCTGGTTCTGCTGGCGCTTCCACCGGCGCTGCTGGGCCTGGCGCTGTGGCTCCCGGCTCAGGCCAAACGCCGGTCATTCGTCCAGCAGCGCGCGGCCGGAGCGGCCACGCCGCGGCCGTGGGACGCCAGGACCTCCAGGGGTTTCACCTTCCTGAGCGCCAACGTGTGCCTGCTGCCCGACGGCCTGGCCAGGTTCAGCAACCTCGGACACGGCCGGCGCAGAGCCGCGGTCATCGGCCGGGCACTCGGCGGTGGTCAGCGGCCGGCGGCCGGAGAGGATGAGGAAGGTTCTGGATGTCGCCGGGGGTTGCTGGAGATGGGGCGTGGGAAGGGGGGAGGTTACGGGGGGATGGAGGATCGGGGGGGACGCACCGGGGTGGACGCACGGACGGCCGGTGGTCAGTCGGAGGTGGGGGGGAGAGCGGGGGTGTGGCCGGAGGTGGTGGTGGACAGCACAATGGTGGACAGCACAGTGGTGGACAACACAGTGATGGACAACCCAACGATGATGGACAACACAGTGATGGACAACACAGTGATGGACAACCCAACGATGATGGACAACCCAATGATGACCAACCCAACACCAATGACCAACCCAACGATGACCAACCCAACACTGATGACCAACCCAATGATGATGGCCAACCCAACGATGACCAACCCAACACCAATGACCAACCCAACGATGACCAACCCAACAATGACCAACCCAATGATGACCCATCCAATGATGACCAATCCAGTGATGATGGCCAACCCAACGATGAACAACCCAATGATGACCCATCCAATGATGACCAACCCAATGATGATGACCAATCCAACGATGACCAACCCAACACCAATGACCAACCCAACAATAAACAACCCAATGATGACCAACCCAACGCCGATGACCAACCCAATGATGACCCATCCAATGATGACCAATCCAGTGATGATGACCAACCCAACGATGACCACCCCAACGATGACCAACCCAACGATGACCAACCCAACACCGATGACCAACCCTCGTCCAATCGCTGACCCGGCACTGACCCCGGCACCCTCCCCATCTCCGAGGCCGGAGCGGCCGATCCCTCTGCCCGACCCCATGCCGCCGGTGCTGACCGCCCGCGTCCCGCCGGACACCGACTTCCTGTGCCTCCAGGAGGTGTTCGACGCCGCCGCGGCCGCCGCGCTGCGCCGGCAGCTGGGCCGCCATTTTCCCTACGTGCTGTGGGGGGTGGGCCCGGGGGGGCTGCGCTGCGGCCGGCTGCGGGTGCTGGGCAGTGGCCTCCTCCTGGCCAGCCGCTTCCCGCTGACCGCCGCCCGCTTCCACCCCTTCCCCGTGGCCGCCCGCGAGGACGCGCTGGCCAACAAGGGGCTGCTGGTGGCCCAGGTAAGGGGGGCGGGGCGGGGGGGTGACGGGGTGGTGGCCCAGGTGACGCGGTGACCGCGGTTGGTGTCCCCAACCCCACAGGTGCTGCTGGGGACGCGGCAGGGCCGGAGGGTCGTGGGGTACCTGGGCTGCACCCACCTGCAGGCGCCCGCGCGTGAGTGGGGACACGGTGACAGCGCGGGGGGGACACGGTGGTGGCACGGGGGGGACACGGTGACAGCGTGGGGGGGACACAGTGACAGAGAGGGGGGACACGGTGGTGGCATGGCAGGGACACGCTGGTGGCATGGGGGGGGACATGGTGGTGGAGGGGGGGACACGGTGGTGGCACAGGCGGGACACAGTGACAGCACGGGGGGGACATGGTGGTGGCATGGGGGGGACATGGTGACAGCGTGGGGGGGACACGGTGACAGCGCGGGGGGGGACACGGTGATGGAGAGGGGGGGACACGGTGGTGGCAAGAGGGGGACACGGTGACAGAGTGGGGGGACACGGTGACAGCACAGGGGGGACACGGTGGTGGAGAGGGGGGACACGGTGACAGAGTGGGGGGACACGGTGACAGCACGGGGGGGACATGGTGGTGGCGCAGGGGGGACACGGTGACAGCGTGGGGGGGACACGGTGGTGGCATGGGAGGGACATGGTGGTGACATGGGGGGGACATGGTGGTGGCACGGGGGGGACATGGTGACAGCGTGGGGGGGACGTGGTGGCATGGGGGGGACACGGTGGTGGCACGGGGGGGACACGGTGATGGCACGGGGGGACATGCTGGTGGCATGGGGTGGACACAGTGGTGGCACAGAGGGGACACAGTGGTGGCACGGGGGGGACATGGTGGTGGCACGGGGGGACACGGTGACAGAGAGGGGGGACACGGTGGTGGCACGGGAGGGACACCGGGTGTGGCACTGGGGGAGGGGCTCGGGGTGTTGGGGCGGTGTCCGGCTGTGTCCCGGTGTCCTTGTCCCTCGGTGTCCCTCTGTCACTGTGTCCCCCTGGTGTCCCTATGGGTGTCCCTGTGTCTGTCCCCACGGTGTCCCCATGTCCCCATGTCCTGTGTCCCCATGTCCCTGTCCCTGTCCCCGTGGTGTCCCCATGTCCCTGTCCCTGTGTCTGTCCCCATTTCTCCAGATCCCATGTCCTCATGATGTCCCCATGATGTCCCCAATGTCCCCATGGTGTCCCCATGATGTCCCCAATGTCTCCATGATGTCCCCATGATGTCCCTGTCCCCATGTCCCAGCCGATGCCACCATCCGTGACGTGCTGCTGTCCCTGTCCCCATGTCCCTGTCCCCATGTCCCTGTCCCTGTCCCCACGGTGTCCCCATGATGTCCCCATGTTGTGTCCCTGTCTCAGCCGATGCCACCATCCATGACGTGCAGCTGTCCCTGTCCCCATGTCCCTGTCCCTGTCCCCATGTCCCTGTCCCCATGGTGTCCCCATGTCCCTGTCCCTGTCCCCATGTCCCTGTCCCCATGGTGTCCCCATGTCCCTGTCCCTGTCCCCATGTCCCTGTCCCTGTCCCCATGGTGTCCCCAATGTCCCCACGGTGTCCCCATGATGTCCCTGTCCTTGTCCCTGTCCCAGCCGATGCCACCATCCGTGACCAGCAGCTGTCCCTGTCCCCATGTCCCTGTCCCTGTCCCCACGGTGTCCCCATGATGTCCCCATGCTGTCCCCTGTCCCAGCCGATGCCACCATCCCTGACCAGCAGCTGTCCCTGTCCCCATGATGTCCCCAATGTCCCCACGGTGTCCCCATGATGTCCCTGTCCTTGTCCCTGTCCCAGCCGATGCCACCATCCCTGACCAGCAGCTGTCCCTGTCCCCATGTCCCTGTCCCTGTCCCCATGTCCCTGTCCCCACGGTGTCCCCATGATGTCCCTGTCCCCTGTCCCAGCCGATGCCACCATCTGTGATGTGCAGCTGTCCCTGTCCCCATGTCCCTGTCCCCATGTCCCTGTCCCTGTCTCCATGATGTCCCCAATGTCCCCACGGTGTTCCCATGATGTCCCCATGCTGTCCCCTGTCCCAGCCGATGCCACCATCCGTGACCAGCAGCTGTCCCTGTCCCCATGTCCCTGTCCCCATGTCCCTGTCCCTGTCTCCATGTCCCTGTCCCTGTCCCCATGATGTCCCCAATGTCCCCACGGTGTCCCCATGATGTCCCTGTCCTTGTCCCTGTCCCAGCCGATGCCACCATCCGTGACCAGCAGCTGTCCCTGTCCCCATGTCCCTGTCCCTGTCCCCACGGTGTCCCCATGATGTCCCCATGATGTCCCCATGCTGTCCCAGCCGATGCCACCATCCGTGACCAGCAGCTGTCCCTGTCCCTGCGCTGGCTCCGGGACTTCCGTGGGGACCAGGAGCAGCCGGGGGACCTGGTGGCCTTCGATGTCCTCTGTGGGGACCTCAACTTCGACAACTGCTCCCGGGGTGGGGACATTGGGGACACTGCGGGGGGGGACACTGGGGGGACATGGGGGGGGACACGGGGGGACACTGCGGGGGGGGACACTGGGGGGACATTGGGGGGACATGGGGGGGGGACACGGGGGGTGACATGGGGGGGACACTGGGGGGGGGTCACTGGGTGGGGGACACGGGGAGGACACTGGTGACACTGGGGGTGACCCGGGGGGTGACACGGGGGGACACTGGGGGGTGACCCAGGGGGTGACACAGGGGGACATTGGGGGACACTGGGTGACCTGGGGTGACCCGGGGGGTGACATGGGGTGACAGAGGGGGACACTGGGTGACCTGGGGGGTGACATGGGGTGACAGAGGGGGACACTGGGTGACCCGGGGGGTGACATGGGGTGACACAGGGGGACACTGGGTGACCTGGGGTGACCCGGGGGGTGACATGGGGTGACACAGGGGGACACTGGGTGACCCGGGGGGTGACATGGGGTGACACAGGGGGACACTGGGTGACCCGGGGGGTGACATGGGGTGACAGAGGGGGACATTGGGTGACCCGGGGGGTGACATGGGGTGACAGAGGGGGACACTGGGTGACCCGGGGGGTGACATGGGGGGTGACACAGGGGGACACTGGGTGACCCGGGGGGTGACATGGGGTGACACAGGGGGACACTGGGTGACCCGGGGGGTGACAGCAGCGCCGTGTCCCCGCAGGTGACGCCCAGAACCAGCAGCACCCCCTGTTCCAGGAGTTCTGGGACCCCGCGCGGCGCCGGCCCGGACAGGACCAGCCCTGGGCCATCGGTGGGGACACGGCTGTCACCTCCCCGGGGTCACCTGTCCAGGGTCACCTGTCCAGGGTCACCTACCCGGGGTCACCTGTCCAGGGTCACCTACCCATTGTCACCTCCCCGGGGTCACCTGTCCAGGGTCACCTACCCACTGTCACCTACCCGGGGTCACCTGTCCAGGGTCACCTACCCGGGGTCACCTGTCCAGGGTCACCTGTCCAGGGTCACCTACCCGGGGTCACCTACCCAGGGTCACCTGTCCAGGGTCACCTCCCCAGGGTCACCTACCCAGGGTCACCTACCCGGGGTCACCTGTCCAGGGTCACCTACCCGGGGTCACCATTGTCACCTCCCCATTGTCACCTCCCCGGGGTCACCTCCCCATTGTCACCTCCCCGGGGTCACCTACCCACTGTCACCTCCCCAGGGTTCCCATTGTCACCTCCCCGGGGTCACCTCCCCATTGTCACCTCTGACCGGGGGGACCCCATTGTCACCTCCCCAGGGATCCCATTGTCACCTCCCCATTGTCACCTCCCCGGGGTCACCATTGTCACCTCCCCACTGTCACCTCCCCATTGTCACCTCCCCAGGGATCCCACTGTCACCTGTGACAGGGGACACCACTGTCACCTCCCCATTGTCACCTCCCTGGGGACCCCATTGTCACCTCCCCAGGGTCACCTCCCCATTGTCACCTCTGACCGGGGACCCCACTGTCCCCTCCTGTCCCCTCCCCATGTCCGGGGTCCCATTCATGTCCCCAATGTCCCCGATGTCCCCAAATGTCCCCCAATCCCCCCAATCCCCCCAATGTCCCCCAATCCCCCCAATGTTCCCAATGTCCCCCAATCCCCCCAATGTCCCCAGTGTCCCCAATGTCCCCAGTGTCCCCATGTCCCCAATGTCCCCAATGTCCCCAATGTCCCCAATGTCCCCCAATCCCCCCAATGTCCCCCAATCCCCCCAATGTTCCCAATGTCCCCCAATCCCCCCAATGTCCCCAATCCCCCCAATGTCCCCAATGTCCCCCAATCCCCCCAATGTCCCCAATGTCCCCAATGTCCCCAATGTCCCCCAATCCCCCCAATGTCCCCACTGTCCCCAATGTCCCCAATGTCCCCTCGATGTCCCCAGTGTCCCCAATGTCCCCAATGTCCCCAATGTCCCCCAATCCCCCCAATGTCCCCACTGTCCCCAATGTCCCCAATGTCCCCCAATCCCCCCAATGTTCCCAATGTCCCCCAATCCCCCCAATGTCCCCAATGTCCCCAATGTCCCCCAATCCCCCCAATGTCCCCAATGTCCCCCAATCCCCCCAATGTCCCCAATGTCCCCAATGTCCCCCAATCCCCCCAATGTCCCCACTGTCCCCAATGTCCCCAATGTCCCCAATGTCCCCAGTGTCCCCAATGTCCCCAATGTCCCCAGTGTCCCCAATGTCCCCCAATCCCCCCAATGTCCCCAATGTCCCCAATGTCCCCAATGTCCCCAGTGTCCCCAATGTCCCCAATGTCCCCAGTGTCCCCAATGTCCCCCAATCCCCCCAATGTCCCCAGTGTCCCCAATGTCCCCAATGTCCCCAATGTCCCCAGTGTCCCCAATGTCCCCCAATCCCCCCAATGTCCCCAGTGTCCCCAATGTCCCCAATGTCCCCTCGATGTCCCCTCGATGTCCCCAGTGTCCCCAGTGTCCCCAAATGTCCCCACTGTCCCCAGGGACGCTGCTCGACTGCCTCAAGATCTACGAGCAGCCGGTGTCCAACCCCGAGGAGATGGAGAGGTGACAACGGGGACATTGGGGACATCATTGGGGACATCACTGGAGACATCACTGGGGACATTGGGGACTTCATTGGGGACATCACTGGGGACATTGGGGACATCATTGGGAACATCATTGGGGACATTGGGGACATCATTGGGGACATTGGGGACATTGGGGGGACATTGGGGACATTGGGGGGACATTGGGGGACATTGGGGACACTGGGGACACTGGGGGACATTGGGGACATTGGGGACATTGGGGACACTGGGGGGACATTGGGGGGACATTGGGGACATTGGGGACACTGGGGGGATATTGGGGACATTGGGGGGACATTGGGGACATTGGGGACATTGGGGGGACATTGGGGGGACATTGGGGACATTGGGGACATTGGGGACATTGGGGACATTGGGGGGACATTGGGGACATTGGGGGACATTGGGGGGGCTCAGGGTGGGAGGGGAGGGTCCCTCGTCCTTGTGTCACCTGTGCCAGTGTCCCCTGTGTCACCATGTCCCTGTGACCCCTGGGTGACCCCTGGGTGACCCCTGGGTGACCCCTGGGTGACCCCTGTGACCCCTCAGGACACTGTCCGAGCCCTGGGGTCGTGGTCAGTTCCTGGCCAGTCCCATCCTGTCCAGTGGGGCTCCGGACCCGATGACCCCTGTGTGACCCCTGTGACCCCTGTGACCCTTGTGTGACCCCTGTGTGACCCCTGTGTGACCCCTCAGGACACTGTCCGAGCCCTGGGGTCGTGGTCAGTTCCTGGCCGGTCCCATCCTGTCCAGCAGGGCTCAGGACCCAATGACCCCTGTGTGACCTCTGTGACCCCTGGGTGACCCCTGTAACCCCTGTGTGACCCCTGTGTGACCCCTGTGTGACCCCTGTGACCCCTGTGTGACCCCTCAGGACACTGTCCGAGCCGTGGGGTCGTGGTCAGTTCCTGGCTGGTCCCATCCTGTCCAGCGGGGCTCCGGACCCAATGACCCTTGTGTGACCCCTGTGACCTCTGTGTGACCCCTGACCCCTGTGTGACCCCTGTGTGACCCCTGTGTGACCCAGTGTGACCCCTGTGACCCCTGTGTGACCCCTCAGGACACTGTCCGAGCCCTGGGGTCGTGGTCAGTTCCTGGCCGGTCCCATCCTGTCCAGCAGGGCTCCAGACCCGATGACCCCTGTGTGACCCCTGTGACCCCTGTGTGACCCCTGTGTGACCCCTGACCCCTGTGTGACCCCTGTGTGACCCCTGTTTGACCCCTGTGACCCCTGTGTGACCCCTCAGGACACTGTCCGAGCCGTGGGGTCGTGGTCAGTTCCTGGCCGGTCCCATCCTGTCCAGCGGGGCTCCGGACCCGATGACCCCTGGGTGACCCCTGTGTGACCCCTGACCCCTGTGTGACCCCTGTGTGACCCCTGTGACCCCTGTGTGATCCCTCAGGACACTGTCCGAGCCGTGGGGTCGTGGTCAGTTCCTGGCCGGTCCCATCCTGTCCAGCGGGGCTCCGGACCCAATGACCCCTGTGTGACCCCTGTGACCCCTGTGTGACCCCTGACCCCTGCGTGACCCCTGTGTGACCCCTGTGACCTCTGTGTGACCCCTGTGTCACCCCTCAGGACACTGTCCGAGCCCTGGGGTCGTGGTCAGTTCCTGGCCGGTCCCATCCTGTCCAGCGGGGCTCTGGACCCGATGGCCGAGCGGCCGTGGCAGGGCCGGAGAGTGGACGTGGTGCTGCTGAGGAGGAACCCGGAACTGACCACTGTGAGTGACCACTGGGACCCCCTGGGACCACTGGGACCCCACAATGACCACTGGGACCCCACAGTGACCCCACTGACCCCATAGTGACCCCACACTGACCCCAGTGACCCCATAGTGACCCCACACTGACCCCAGTGACCCCAGTGACCCCACAGTGACCCCTGAGACCCAGCACTCACCACTGTGAGTGACCACCAGTGACCACTGGGACCCCCTGGGACCCACAGTGACCCCTCAGTGACCCCAGTGACCCCACAGTGACCCCACAGTGACCCCACAGTGACCCCAGTGACCCCAGTGACCCCAGAGTGACCCCACAGTGACCCTCACTGACCCCTGAGACCTGGCACTGACCACCGTGAGTGACCCCTGGGACCCCAGAGTGACCCCACAGTGACCCCAGTGACCCCACACTGACCCCAGTGACCCCAGTGACCCCACAGTGACCCCACAGTGACCCCAGTGACCCCAGAGTGACCCCTCCATGACCTTGGTGACCCCAGTGTCCCCTCTGTCCCCACAGGAGGTCACCGGCCTCTCGGTCATCACCCAGTTGGCCACACTGAGTGACCACCTGCCCGTGGCCTTGCGCCTGCGCGTGGGGCCCGCTGACCTCTGACCCCGGCACGGCCGCGGTGCTGGACACTGGACTGGACACTGGACCCTGAACTGGACACGGAACTGGACTGAACTGGACACTGAACTGGACACGGAACTGGACATGGTGCCGGACACTGGACTGGACACAGCGCTGGACACTGGACACTGGACACTGGAGTGGACACTGGACACTGGACACTGGAGTGGACACTGGACACTGGACTGGACAGTACTGGACACTGGACACTGGACACTGGACTGGACACTGGACACTGGACACTGGACATTGGACACTGGACACTGAACTGGACACTGGACACTGAACTGGACAGTACTGGACACTGGACACTGGACACTGGAGTGGACACTGGACACTGGACACTGGACACTGGACACTGGAGTGGACACTGGACACTGGACACTGGACACTGGACACTGAACTGGACACTGGACACTGGACACTGGACACTGGACACTGAACTGGACACTGGACACTGGACACTGGACACTGGACTGGACAGTACTGGACACTGGACTGGACACTGGATACTGGACTGGACACTGGATACTGGACACTGGACACTGGACACTGGACACTGGACACTGGACACTGGACACTGGACACTGGACACTGAACTGGACTGGACACTGGATACTGGAGTGGACACTGGACACTGGACACTGGACACTGGACACTGGACACTGGACTGGACACTGGACTGGACACTGGACACTGGACACTGGACACTGGACAGAACTGGACATGGCTCCGGCCACAGCTCTGGGCATTGATCCTCTATCGGGGCAGGATCAGTCCCGGTATTGATCTGACAATGATCCGGTATTGATCCGGTATTGAACTGGCATTGATCCGGGATCAGTCCCGGTATTGATCTGACATTGATCTGGTATTGATCCGGTATTGATCGGGTATCAGTCCCGGTATTGATCTGACATTGATCCGGTATTGATCCGGGATTGGTCCCGGTATTGATCTGACATTGATCCGGTATTGATCCGGTATTGATATGGCATTGATCCGGGATCAGTCCCAGTATTGATCTGACATTGATCCGGGATTGGTCCCAGTATTATCAGGCATTGATCCAGGATCAGTCCCGGTATTGATCTGACATTGATCCGGTATTGATCCGGGATCGGTCCCGGTATTGATCTGACATTGATCCGGTATTGATCCGGGATCGGTCCCGGTATTGATATGGCACTGATCCGGTATTGATCTGACATTGAGCCGGTATCCATCCGGTATTGATCTGACATTGATCAGGTATTGATCCGGGATCGGTCCCGGTATTGATATGGCATTGATCCGGTATTGGTCTGACATTGAGCCGGTATTGATCCGGTATTGATCTGACATTAATCTGGGATCGGTCCTGGTATTGATCTGGTATTGATCCGGTATTGATCGGATATTGATCAGGTATCAGTCCCGGTATTGATCTGACATTGATCCGGTATTGATATGGCATTGATCCGGGATCAGTCCTGGTATTGATCCGGTATTGATATGGCATTGATCCGGGATCAGTCCCGGTATTGATCTGACATTGATCCGGTATTGATCCGGGATCGGTCCCGGTATTGATATGGCATTGATCCGGTATTGATCCGGTATTGAACTGGCATTGATCCGGGATCAGTCCCGGTATTGATCTGACATTGATCCGGTATTGATCCGGGATCGGTCCCGGTATTGATATGGCATTGATCCGGTATTGGTCTGACATTGATCCGGTATTGATCCGGTATTGATCTGACATTAATCTGGGATCGGTCCTGGTATTGATCTGGTATTGATGCAGTATTGATTGGATATTGATCAGGTATCAGTCCCGGTATTGATCTGACATTGATCCGGTATTGATCGGGCATCGATCGGGTATCGGTCCCGGTATTGATCTGACATGCATTGAGGATCGGTCCCAGTATTGATCTGACATTGATCCAGGATCAGCCTGGTATTGATCAGGCATTGATCAGGTATCAGTCCCGGTATTGATCTGACATGGATTGAGGATCGGTCCCAGTATTGATCTGACATTGATCCAGGATCAGCCTGGTATTGATCAGGCATTGATCGGGTATCAGTCCCAGTATTATCAGGCATTGATCTGGGATCAGTCCCGGTATTGAACTGGCATTGATTGGGTATCGGTCCCAGTATTGTCAGGCATTGATCCAGGATCGGTCCCGGTATTGAACTGACATTGATCCAGGATTGGTCCCAGTATTATCAGGCATTGATCCGGGATCAGTCCCGGTATTGAACTGGCATTGATCCGGGATTGGTCCCAGTATTGATCAGGCATTGATCGGGTATCAGTCCCAGTATTGATCTGACATTGATCTGGGATCGGTCCCGGTATTGAACTGACATTGATCCAGGATCAGTCCCAGTATTATCAGGCATTAATCTGGGATTGGTCCCAGTATTGATCTGACATTGATCTGGGATCGGTCCCGGTATTGATCAGGTATCAGTCCCAGTATTGATCTGTATTGATCGGCATTGATCCGTACTGATTTGTATTGGTCTGTATTGATTTGTATTGGTCTGTATTGATTTGTATTGAGCCATATTGATCTGTATTGATTTGTATTGGTCTGTATTGATTTGTATTGGTCTGTATTGGTCTGTATTGATCTGTATTGATTTGTATTGATTTGTATTGATCTGTATTGATCTGTATTGATCTGTATTGGTCTGTATTGGTCTGTATTGATATGTATTGAGCCATATTGATCTGTATCAATTTGTATTTGTCTGTATTGATTTGTATGGATCCGTATTGATCCGGCACCAGCCCGGCATTGATCGGGCGCCGATCCCGGTTTGGATCCGTTTGGGACGGAACCGCGGAATTCTCCGGTGGGGGATGGGCTTGGGATGGATCCCGGCCCGGAGCCGGGAACGGGAATGGGAATGGGAACGGGAATGGGAACGGGAATGGGAACGGGAATGGGAATGGGAATGGGAATGGGAATGGGGGAATGGGAATGGGAATGGGAATGGGAATGGGAATGGGGGAATGGGAATGGGAATGGGAATGGGAATGGGAACGGGAATGGGAACGGGAATGGGAATGGGAACGGGAATGGGAATGGGAATGGGAATGGGAATGGGAACGGGAATGGGAACGGGAATGGGAACGGGAATGGGAATGGGAATGGGAATGGGGGAATGAGAATGGGAATGGGAATGGGAATGGGAATGGGAATGGGAACGGGAATGGGAATGGGGATGGGGATGGGAATGGGAATGGGGGAATGGGAATGGGAACGGGAATGGGAACGGGAATGGGAATGGGAACGGGAATGGGAATGGGAATGGGAATGGGAATGGGAACGGGAATGGGAACGGGAATGGGAACGGGAATGGGAATGGGAATGGGAATGGGAATGGGAATGGGAACGGGAATGGGAATGGGAATGGGGGAATGGGAATGGGAACGGGAATGGGAACGGGAATGGGAATGGGAACGGGAATGGGAATGGGAATGGGAATGGGAATTGGGATGGATCAGGAATTTGGGAATTCAGGAATTCAGGAATTTGGGAATTCAGGGATTCGGGGATTCGGGGATTTGGGGATTTGGGAATTCGGGAATTCAGGAGCGCAGGGGTCCCGCTCAGGCTGGAGAAGGAACAAAACGGCCCCAACTCAAACTCCGGGTCCAAATCCTCCGGTATTGATCCGGTATTGATCCAGTATCGATCCGCTATTGACCCAGTATTGATCTGTCCAGTATCTATCCAGTATCGGTCCAGTATTGATCCAGTATTGATCCAGTATTGATCCAGTCTCACCCAGTATTGATCCAGTATTGATCCAGTCTCACCCAGTATTGATCCAGTCTCACCCAGTATTGATCCAGTATTGATCCAGTATTGATCCAGTCTCACCCAGTATTGATCCAGTATTGATCCAGTCTCACCCATTATTGATCCAGTCTCACCCAGTATTGATCCAGTATTGATCCAGTATTGATCCAGTCTCACCCAGTATTGATCCAGTATTGATCCAGTCTCACCCACTATCTATCCAGTATTGATCCAGTCTCACCCAGTATTGATCCAGTCTCACCCAGTATTGATCCAGTATTGATCCAGTATTGATCCAGTCTCACCCAATACTGATCCAGTATTGATCCAGTATTGATCTGCCCAGTATCGATCCAGTATTGATCCAGTCTCACCCAGTATTGATCCAGTCTCACCCAGTATTGATCCAGTCTCACCCAGTATCGATCCAGTATTGATCCAGTATTGATCCAGTATTGATCCAGTCTCACCCAATACTGATCCAGTATTGATCCAGTATTGATCTGCCCAGTATCGATCCAGTATTGATCCAGTCTCACCCAGTATTGATCCAGTCTCACCCAGTATTGATCCAGTCTCACCCAGTATTGATCCAGTATTGATCCAGTCTCACCCAGTATTGATCCAGTCTCACCCAATACTGATCCAGTATTGATCCAGTATTGATCTGCCCAGTATCGATCCAGTATTGATCCAGTCTCACCCAGTATTGATCCAGTCTCACCCAGTATTGATCCAGTCTCACCCAGTATTGATCCAGTATTGATCCAGTCTCACCCAGTATTGATCCAGTATTGATCCAGTATTGATCCAGTCTCACCCAGTATTGATCCAGTATTGATCCAGTATTGATCCAGCCCCTCCGGCACAGCCCCCACGGGCTCCCCCCCATTCCCAGAGTTTGGGGTCGGGGCTCCCCTCCCCCCGGATCTATGGGGCAGAGCCCTGGGGGGCTCCGTGGGGCTGGGGGGGGGTCCCTGGGGGGGGGTCCCTGTCCCCCCCTCCCCCCCCCCCAAGACAGCAGGCGGGAGTTGGGGGGTGCAGAAGCTTTATTGAAGGCTGGGGGGGGTGGGTGGGTGGGGGGCTGCCCCATAGCAGGGTCAGGGGGCTGCCCCATAGGGGGGTGCATAGCTGGAGATGGGGGGCTGCCCCATAGCTGGAGATGGGGGGCTGCCCCATAGCTGGAGATGGGGGGCTGCCCCATAGGGGGGTGCATAGCTGGAGATGGGGGGCTGCCCCATAGCTGGAGATGGGGGGCTGCCCCATAGCTGGAGATGGGGGGCTGCCCCATAGGGGGGTGCATAGCTGGAGATGGGGGGGCTGCCCCATAGAAGGGTTGGGGGGCTGCCCCATAGCTGGAGTTGGGGGGCTGCCCCATAGCTGGAGATGGGGGCTGCCCCATAGCTGGAGTGGGTGAGGAGCTGCCCCATGGATTGTGCGTATCTGGGGGGGGCTGCCCCATAGAAGGGGTTGGGGGCTGCCCCATAGAAGGGGTTGGGGGCTGCCCCATAGAAGGGGTTGGGGGGCTGCCCTATAGAAGGGTTGGGGGCTGCCCTATAGGCTGCTCCTATCTAGAGGGGGCTGCCCCATAGGCTGTGCGTATCTAGCAATGGGGGGCTGCCCCATAGCGGAGTTAGGGGGCTGCCCCATAGAGGGGTTGGGGGGCTGCCCCATAGGCTGTGCGTATCTAGCAATGGGGGGCTGCCCCATAGAGGGGTTGGGGGGCTGCCCCATAGGCTGTGCGGATCTAGCAATGGGGGGCTGCCCCATAGCGGAGTTAGGGGGCTGCCCCATAGGCTGTGCGTATCTAGCAATGGGGGGCTGCCCCATAGCGGAGTTAGGGGGCTGCCCCATAGGCTGTGCGGATCTAGCAATGGGGGGCTGCCCCATAGCGGAGTTAGGGGGCTGCCCCATAGGCTGTGCGGATCTAGCAATGGGGGGCTGCCCCATAGCGGAGTTAGGGGGCTGCCCCATAGGCTGTGCGTATCTAGCAATGGGGGGCTGCCCCATAGCGGAGTTAGGGGGCTGCCCCATAGGCTGTGCGGATCTAGCAATGGGGGGCTGCCCCATAGCGGAGTTAGGGGGCTGCCCCATAGGCTGTGTGTATTTAGCAATGGGGGGCTGCCCCATAGCGGAGTTAGGGGGCTGCCCCATAGGCTGTGCGGATCTAGCAATGCAGGGCTGCCCCATAGAGGGGCCAGGGGCTGCCCCATAGCAGGTTGTGGGGCTGCCCCGTATCTGTGCTGTGGGCTGCCCCATATCGGGCTCAGAGGCTGCTCCATATCTGGGTTATGGGGCTGCCCCATAGCAGATTGTGGGGCTGCCCCACAGCGGGGTTATGGGGCTGCCCCATAGCGGGGTTATGGGGCTGCCCCACAGCGGGGTTATGGGGCTGCCCCATAGCGGGGTTATGGGGCTGCCCCATAGCGGGGTTATGGGGCTGCCCCATAGCGGGGTTATGGTCCTGCCCCACAGCGGGGTTATGGGGGCTGCCCCATAGCAGATTGTGGGGCTGCCCCATAGCGGGGTTATGGGGCTGCCCCACAGCGGGGTTATGGGGCTGCCCCATAGCAGGTTATGGTCCTGCCCCATAGCAGGTTATGGGGCTGCCCCACAGCGGGGTTATGGGGCTGCCCCATAGCAGATTGTGGGGCTGCCCCATAGCAGATTGTGGGGCTGCCCCACAGGGGGGTTATGGGGCTGCCCCATAGCGGGGTTAAGGGGCTGCCCCACAGCGGGGTTATGGGGCTGCCCCATAGCTGGGTTATGGGGCTGCCCCACAGCGGGGTTATGGGGCTGCCCCATAGCAGATTGTGGGGCTGCCCCACAGCGGGGTTATGGGGCTGCCCTATAGCAGGTTATGGGGCTGCCCCATAGCAGGTTATGGTCCTGCCCCATAGCGGGGTTATGGGGCTGCCCCATAGCAGATTGTGGGGCTGCCCCATAGCAGATTGTGGGGCTGCCCCATAGCGGGGTTATGGGGCTGCCCCATAGCGGGGTTATGGGGCTGCCCCACAGCGAGGTTATGGGGCTGCCCCATAGCAGATTGTGGGGCTGCCCCATAGCAGATTGTGGGGCTGCCCCACAGCAGGGTTATGGGGCTGCCCCACAGCGGGGTTATGGGGCTGCCCCATAGCGGGGTTATGGGGCTGCCCCACAGCGGGGTTATGGGGCTGCCCCATAGCAGATTATGGGGCTGCCCCATAGCAGATTGTGGGGGCTGCCCCACAGCGGGGTTATGGGGCTGCCCCACAGCGGGGTTATGGGGCTGCCCCATAGCGGGGCTCACACGGCCTCCTGCGCCTGCCGGAACTCGAAGACGCTGCCGCGCTCGGCGAAGCTTTGTGGGGTCGGGGGGTTTTGTGGGGTCGGGGGGTTTTGTGGGGTCGGGGGGTTTTGTGGGGTCGGGGGGTTTTGGGGGGTCGGGGGGTTTTGGGGGCCCGGGGGGTTTTGGGGGGTCGGGGAGTTCTGGGGGGCCCAGAGGTCCTGGGGGTCCGGGGGTCCTGGGGGGCGACCCCGGGCCCGTCCTCGGGGGGGCCGAAACCGCCCCCGCCAGGGGTCATCAGCAGGAAAATGTCCTGGGGGAGAGAGAGGGGAGGGGGTCAGGGATTGGGGTCAGGGTTTGGGGTCAGGGGGGGTTTGGGGTCAGGGATTGGGGTCAGGGATTGGGGTTTGGGGTCAGGGATTGGGGTCAGGGTTTGGGGTCAGGGGGGATTTGGGGTCAGGGATTGGGGTCAGGGTTTGGGGTCAGGGGGGGTTTGGGGTCAGGGATTGGGGTCAGGGGGGGTTTGGGGTCAGGGATTGGGGTCAGGGATTGGGGTCAGGGATTGGGGTTTGGGGTTTGGGGTCAGGGATTGGGGTTTGGGGTCAGGGATTGGGGTTTGGGGTTTGGGGTTTGGGGTTTGGGGTTTTGGGGGGGTTTGGGGTCAGGGGTTATTTGGGGTCAGAGGGTGTTTGGGGTCAGGGGGGGATTTGGGGTCAGGGATTGGGGTTGAGGGGGGTTTGGGGA